>NW_020839783.1:0-4798 GCF_003676395.1 Aethalodelphis obliquidens | reverse complement strand
AAGGGAAGATTACTCCAAATATTGACTATGAGATTGGAAGATGAATACAAATTATATGAAAAACCTTCATCTCTACGGGTTAATGTCACAGACTGGGTAACTCGGTTCCCGCAAGCCTGGACAGAAACCGCCGGTATGGGGATGGCTAAAAATCGGCCCCCAGTATTAGTGGAACTCAAGGCAACTGCCACCCCAATAACGGTTCGTCAATACCCCATGAGTAAGGAAGCCAAAGACGGCACCCGTCCTCACATACAGAGGTTGCTGGAATTGGGCATTCTGGTAAGATGTCAATCCGCGTGGAATACCCCTCTTTTGCCAGTTAAGAAACCGGGAACTAATGATTATCGACCAGTACAAGACCTGCGTGAGGTAAATAAACGAGTGGCGGACCTCCACCCCACAGTACCAAATCCTTATAATCTCTTAAGCACTCTTCCGCCCCAACATACATGGTATACTGTTTTGGACCTTAAAGATGCTTTTTTCTGTCTAAGACTTTCTCCCCTCAGCCAGCCCTACTTTGCCTTCGAATGGAAGGACCCAGCATCAGGAATATCTGGCCAACTGACATGGACTTGTTTACCTCAGGAATTTAAGAACTCCCCTACCATCTTCGATGAAGCTCTTCATCAGGACTTAGCGTTATATAGAGAATCAAATCCACAGGTAACGCTACTTCAATATGTTGATGACATCTTATTAGCTGCTGAAACCCAGGAAGATTGTATCAAGGGAACTGAAAAACTGTTAACAGAGCTCAGAACCCTGGGATATAGAGCTTCAGCCAAGAAAGCACAAATATGCCAACAACAGGTCAGTTACCTGGGGTACCTGTTAAAAGGGGGACAAAGATGGCTCACGGAGAGCAGAAAGGATACGGTGGCCCAAATTCCAGCTCCCAAAAACGCCAGGCAGGTTAGAGAATTTTTGGGGATGGCCGGATTCTGTAGACTATGGATTCCAGGGTTTGCCGAGCTGACAGCCCCATTGTACCCCCTAACCAAAAACAGCACTCCTTTCGTTTGGGGTGATAAGGAACAACGGGCTTTTGACCAAATCAAACGAGCTTTACTTTCAGCCCCAGCCCTAGGATTGCCAGATGTAACCAAACCTTTTCATTTATATGTAGCCGAAAATAAGGGCATTGCAAAAGGAGTATTGACTCAGAAATTGGGTCCCTGGAATCGCCCAGTTGCTTATTTGTCAAAAAAAAATGGACCCTGTGGCATCAGGATGGCCCACCTGTTTAAAGATAATCGCTGCAGTAGCCGTTCTGGTCAAAGATGCTGACAAACTAACTTTAGGACAAAATCTAACGATAACAGCTCCTCATGCCCTGGAGAATGTAATCCGTCAATCACCGGATAGGTGGCTAACTAATGCCAGGATGACCCATTACCAAACCCTGTTGCTAAACTCAGATCGCATCAAGTTTGCTCCAGCCACAGGACTCAATCCAGCTACCTTGCTACCTGATCCCGATTTAGAAGGCTCCACCATCATCCATGATTGTCAGGAAGTGTTGGCTGCAGCACACGGTAGTAGACCAGATCTGACGGACCTACCCCTTCCTGATGCTGATTTTACTTGGTTTACTGATGGGAGCAGTTTCCTGGAAGGAGGTAAGCGTCGGGCTGGGGCAGCCGTGGTAGATGGAAAACAAGTCATCTGGGCAGCTGCGCTACCACAAGGGACCTCAGCCCAACGAGCTGAATTAATTGCCATGACAAGGGCATTGGAGATGGCAGAGAATAAAAAGGTAAACATCTACACGGACAGTAGATATGCATTTGCTACCGCTCATATCCACGGTGCCATCTACCAACAGAGAGGGTTGCTAACCTCAAGTGGCAGAGAAATTAAAAACAAAGACGAAATTGTGGCTCTATTGGCTGCACTCATGCTTCCCACTAAAGTTAGCATCATTCACTGCCCTGGACACCAGAAAGACAATACCCCAATAACTAGAGGTAATAATATGGCTGACAAGGTGGCCCGAGAAATGGCATCGGGAGAAGTCATTTTAGGACTGTCAGATAAAGTTCCTGAAAAACCAGGCAGCGACGAGGAAATCATCCCGACCACAACCAAAGGAACTTTGTCCCCTCAGCAAGCAGAATCCATGTTACAACAGATTCATAGATGGACACATCTGGGGACTAAAAAAATGATATCCCTGTTACATAAAACCGGGTACGGAACCCCTGGATTGACGAAATTAGCTGAACAAATTGTACAGGAATGTGTTCCATGTCAACAGGTAAATGCTCACAAGGGAAAACTTGAAATTAGAAAAAGGCTCAGGGGAGACCGCCCAGGAACTTACTGGGAGGTGGACTTTACCGAAGTACATCCTGGAAGGTACGGTAATAAATACCTCCTGGTTTTTATAGATACTTTTTCAGGATGGATAGGAGCCTTCCCAACGAAGAAAGAAACAGCTGCTGTGGTAGCCAAAAAGATCCTAGAAGAAATTTTTCCTCGATTTGGGGCGCCAAAGGTAATAGGGTCCGACAATGGTCCGGCCTTCGTCGCCCAGGTAAGTCAGGATGTGGCCAGATATTTGGGGACTGATTGGAAATTACATTGTGCATATAGACCCCAGAGTTCAGGTCAGGTAGAAAGAATGAATAGAACTCTAAAAGAGACCCTAACTAAATTGTCCTTGGAGACTGGCGGTACAGATTGGACAGTGCTCCTTCCTTTAGCCCTGTTTCGGGTTAGGAATACACCTTCCCGATACCATCTTACTCCTTTTGAGGTACTATACGGGGCCCCACCTCCTCTTCTCACCTTAGGAGAAGAAATAAAACCAGACTGTCAAAATAACACTGACTTGTATGCTAGGCTATTGGGACTCCAACTGGTCCAAAAGGAGATATGGTCCCAACTCGCCGAGGCCTACCAACCGGGAACACCGGGAGAAACTCATCTTTTCCAAGTCGGAGACTCCGTATACGTCCGTCGGCATCGAACCCAGACGTTGGAACCTCGATGGAAAGGACCATACACCATCCTCCTCACCACCCCAACGGCCATAAAAGTGGACGGCATCGCTGCCTGGATTCATGCTTCACACGTGAAAGCTGCACCAGCGACGGCATCATCAGGATGGCGGGCCCAAAGAACCGACAACCCGCTCAAACTCAAGCTTCTACGAACCTAAGACTTACAATTTTGATTTTACTGCCTTTACTGACTGTAAGTGATTTTAGCCCTCACCTGCCCCAACGTCTAACTTGGCAGGTAATTTCTCAAACTGGAGATGTAACCTGGTCCATTAGCCATACTGCACCTCCCTGGACCTGGTGGCCAGACCTTTTTCCTGATGTCTGTAAACTGGCCATAGGAGCTCCCTATTGGGATCTAGAGAGTTATTATGATCAGCATAATGCTCCATCCCAACTTCTAACTAAAGCTGATTACTCTGGAGAGGGTTGTAAAAACCAGGTCCGAAGAAGTTGGCTCAGAACGCTCTCCTTCTATGTATGCCCCGGGTTCCATCGCCCCCGATCCCTGAATTATAAATGTGGGGGAACTGAAAATTTATATTGCCAAAACTGGGGATGTGAAACCACAGGAGATACTTATTGGAGACCCACCTCAACTTGGGATTTTATTACAGTAACAGCCAACTACACTCATACTTCTTATAGGGGTCCCCGACCCGTCGCCCCCGAATGTTCAGGATGGTGCCACCCCCTCAAAATTTCCTTTAGTAATCCTGGAAAAAGAGATAAAAAATGGGTAAATGGCCACTCATGGGGCATTAGATTTTACAAGAATGGATATGATTTGGGAATATTAATGACCCTTAAGCTAAAGATTGAGACTCCTGCTCCTATATCAATAGGCCCAAATCCCGTACTTGGCCCCCCTTTGCTTCCCCCGGCCCCTTCAACTACGTCAACAAAGAATGAGACTAATGAAACCTCTGGATCCAAAGAACCCACAGTTAAGCCTGGGACTCCTCAGGATAGGATGCTTTCTTTGGTGCAGGCAGCCTTTACGGTCCTTAATGCTACAAACCCAGAGGCTACAAAATCATGTTGGCTTTGCTATGCTGCCCCTCCCCCTTATTATGATGCTATAGGATATAGTTCTAATTATACTAATGTCAGCTCCCCGGACCAATGTCGATGGAAACAGAAAGGGAACAGTAAATTAACTCTGTCTTCGGTTTCTGGAAATGGTACTTGTATAAGAACACCTCCCCAGTCCCATCGACACCTTTGTCATGATTTCAGCCTCCCTTCAGGCTCGGGATATCTTGTACCTCCCCAAGATGGATGGTGGGCATGTAACACGGGGCTAACCCCTTGTGTCTCTCTAGAGGTTCTCAACAATTCAGCTGATTTTTGTGTGCTAGTGCAATTAGTTCCTAGACTCATCTATCATTCAGATTCGTCCTTCTTAGATGAATACGAGGGAAAAACAAGAAGGAAGAGAGAACCTGTAACCCTCACATTGGCTGTCCTTCTAGGACTAGGAATATCTGCCGGGATAGGAACAGGAATCACAGCCCTCATACAACAACCCCAGTATTATGCAAGTTTAAGACAGGCTGTAGACATCGACCTTCGAGCATTAGAAAGTTCCATAACTCAACTAAAGGAATCACTCACCTCACTTTCAGAAATGGTGTTGCAGAATAGAAGAGGCCTAGATTTGCTGTTTCTTAAAGAAGGGGGATTATGCGCCGCTCTAAAAGAAGAATGTTGCTTTTATATTGATCATTCAGGAACCATTACCAAAACCATGGATAAACTAAGGGAACGCTTAGATAAAAGGCAAA
>NW_020839782.1:4566-4800 GCF_003676395.1 Aethalodelphis obliquidens | reverse complement strand
CCTAACCCGTACGCTAACACTAACCCGTACCCTAACACGTACGCTCACCCTAAACTGTTGTCATACCCTCACCTGGACCCTAAACTGTGCAGGTCCCTTAACCCTAACACTAGCCCTAACCCTAACCCAAACCCTTACCCAAAGCCTTACCCTAAGTCGTCCCCTAAACCTAACCCGAACGCTAAAACTAACCCATACCCTAACACGTACACTCACACTAAAACTTTGTCGTAC
>NW_020839782.1:0-4556 GCF_003676395.1 Aethalodelphis obliquidens | reverse complement strand
CGCAACCCGTCTCCTAATCCTAACACGTACGCTAACACTAACCCGTACCCTAACATGTACGCTGACCCTAAACCGTTGTCATACCCTAACCTGTACCCTAAACTGTCCCCATCCTCTAACTCTAACCCTAGCCCTAAGGCTAACCCTAACCCTTACCCGAAGCCTTACACTAACCCGTCCCCTAATCCTAACCCGTACGCTAACATTAAACAATACCCTAACACGTATGCTCACCCTAAACCGTTGTCGTACTCTAACCTGTACCGTAAAACGTCCCCGTCCCCTAACACTAACCCTAGCCCTAACCCTAACCCTAACCCTTACCCGAAGCCTCAGCCTAACCCGTCCTCTAATCAAAACCCGTATGCTAACACTAACCCGTACCCTAACACGTACGCTCACCCTAAACCGTTGTCGTACCCTCACCTGTACCCTAAACCGTCCCCATCCCCTAACCCTAACCCTAGCCCTAAACCTAACCCTAACACTTACCCGAAGCCTTACCCTAACCCGTCCCCTAATCCTAACCCGTAGGCTAACACCTACCTGTTCCCTAACACATACGCTCACCCTAAACCATTGTCGTACACTCACCTCTGCCCTAAACCGTCCCCATCCCATAACCCTAACCTTAGCCCTAACACTAAACCTACACCTTACCCGAAGCCTTACACTAACCCTTCCCCTAATCCTAACCTGTATGCTAATACTAACCCATACCCTAACACGTACGCTCACTATAAACCGTTGTCATACCCTAACCTGTACCCTAACACGTCCCTGTCCGCTAACCCTAACCCTAGCCCTACCCCTAACTTTAACACTTACCTGAAGCCTCAGCCTAACCCGTCCCCTAATCCTAAACCATTAGCTAACACTAACACATACCCTATCACGTATGCTCACCCTAAAATGTTGTCATACAATAACCTGTACCCTAAACCGTCCATGTCCCTTAACACTAACCCTAGGCCTAACGGTAACCCTAACCGTTACCTGAAGACTTAGCCTAACCCGTACCCTAATCCTAACCCGTAGGCTAACACTTACCCGTACCCTCACACATGCGCTCACCCTAAACCATTGTCATACCCTAACCTGTAACCTAAGCTGCCCCCGTCCCCTAACCCTAACCCTAGCCTTAACCCTAACCCTTACTTGAAGCCTCAGCCTAACCCGTCCTCTAATTCAAACCCGTACGCTAACACTAACCCATACCCTAACATGTACACTCACCCTAAACCATTGTCATACCCTAACCTGTACCCTAAACCATTCCCGTCCCCTAACCCTAACCCTTACCCTTACCCGAAGCCTCAGCCTAACCCGTCCCCTAATCCTAACTTGTACGCTAACACTAAACCGTACCCTAACACGTACGCTCACCATAAACCATTGTCGTACCCTATCCTGTACCCTAAACCGTCTCCATCCCTTAACCCTAACCCTAGCCCTAACCCTAACCCTAACCCTTACCGGAGCCTTACCATAAACCGTCCCCTAATCCTAACCCGAACGCTAACACTAACCCATACCCTAACATGTACGCTCACCCTAAAACTTTGTTGTACCCTAACCTGTACCCTAAATCGTCCCCGTCCCATAACCCTAACCCTAGCCCTAACCGTAAACCTAATCCTTACCCAAAGCCTCAGCTTAACCCGTCCCCTAATCCTAACCTCTACACTAACACTAACCCATACACTAACACCTACGTTCACCCTAAATAGTTGTCATATGCTAACCTGTACCCTAAACCGTCAACGTCCCCTAACCCTAACCCTAAATCTAGACCTAACCCTAACACTAACACTAACCCTAACCCAAAGCCTTACACTAACCCGTCCCCTAATCCTAACCCGTACGCTATCACTAACCCGTACCCTAACATGTACACTCACCCTAAACCGTTTTCATACCCTAACCTGTAACCTAAACCATCCCCATCCCCTAACCCTAACCCAAGCCCTAACTTTAACTCTAACCCTTACCCGAAGCCTTACCCTAACCCATCCCCTAATCCTAAATTGCACACTAACACTAAACCGTACCCTAACACGTATACTCACCTGATCGTTGTCATACACTAACCTATACCCTAAACCGTCCCCGTCCCCTAACCCTAACCCTAGCCGTAACCATAACCCTAACACTTACCTGAAGCCTTACACTAACACGTCGCCTATTCCTAAGCCGTACACTAACACTAAACCGTACCCTAACATGTATGTTCAACATAAAGCATTGTCGTACCCTAACCTGTACACTAAACTGTCCCCGTCCCCTAACCCTAACCCTAGCCCTAACCATAACCTTAACACTTACCCGAAGCCTTACCCTAATCCGTCCCCTTATCCTAACCCGTACATTAACACTAACCCATACCCTAACACGTACGCCCACCCTAAACCGTTGTCGTACCCTAAACTGTACCCTAAAACGTCCGCATCCCCTAACCCTAACCGTAGCCCGAACCATAACCCTAACCCTTACCCGAAGCCTTAACCTAACCCGTCCCATAACCCTTACCAGTACACTAACACTAAACCATACCCTAACACGTACGCTCACCCTAAACCATTGTCATACACTAACCTGAACCGTAAACCGTCCCTGTCCCCTTACCCTAACAGTAGCGCTAACCCTAACCCTAGCCCTTACCCGAAGCCTCAGCCTAACCCGTTCTCTAATCCTAACCCGTACGCTAACACTAACCCGTACAGTAACACGTATGCTCACCCTAAGATGTTGTCGTACCCTAACCTGTACCATAAACCATCCCCGTCCCCTAAAGCTAACCCTAGCCCTAAACCTAACACTAACACTTACCCAAAGCCTCAGCGTAACGTGTCTCCTAATCCTAACACGTACACTAACACTAACACGTACCCTAACACGTACGCTGACCCTAAACTGTTGTCGTACCCTAACCTGTTCCCTAAACCGTCCCCGTCCCTTAACCCTGACCCTAGCCCTAACCGTAACCCTAACCATTACCCGAAGCCTTACCCTAAGCCGTACCCTAATCCTAACCCGTACTCTAACACTAACCCGTACCCTAACACGTACGCTCACCCTAAACCGTTGTCATACCCTAACCTGTACCCTAAACCGTCCCTGTCCCCTAACCCTAACACTAGCCCTAACCCTAACCCTAACCCTTACCCGAATCCTCAGCCTAACCCATTCCCTAATCCTAACCCGTACGCTAACACTAATTTGTACCCTAACATGTATGGTGACCCTAAAGTCTTGTCATACACTAACCTGTACCCTAAACCGTCCCTGTACCCTAACCCTGACCATAGCCCTAACCCTAACCCTAACACTTACCCGAAGCCTTAACTTAACATGGCTCCTAATCCTAAACCGTACGCTAACACTAACTTGTAACCTAACATTTACGCTGACCCTAAACGGTTGTCGTACCAAAACCTGTACCCTAAAACGTCCCCGTCCCTTAACCCTAACCCTTACCCTAACCCTAACCCTAACACTTACCCTAACACTTACCCGAACCCTTACCTTAAGAGGTCTCCTAATACTAACCCATATGCTAACACTAACCCGTACCCTAACATGTACGCTACCCTAAACTGTTGTCTTACCATAACCTGTACCTTATACCATCCCCGAACTCCTACACCTAACCCTAGCCCTAACCCTAACCCTTACCCGAAGCCTCAGCCTAACCCGTCCTCTAATCCAACCCGTACACTAACACTAACCCTTACCCTAACACATATGCTGACCCTAAACCGTTGTCGTACCCTAACCTGTAACCTAAACCGTCCCCGTCCCCTAAATCTAACCATAGCCCTAACCCTAATCCTAACCCTTACCCGAATACTCAGGCTACCAAGTCCCCTAATCCTAACCCCTACGCTAACACTAACCTGTTCCTTAACATGTACGCTGAACTTAAAACGTTGTCATAACCTAACCTCTACCCTAAGCCATCCCCGTCCCTTAACCCTAACCCTAGCCCTAACCCTAACCCTAACCCTTACCGGAAGCCTTACCCTAACCCGTCCCCTAATCCTAAGCCGTACGCTAACACTACCCCGTACCCTAACACGTATGCTCACCCTAAACCATTGTCATACACTAACCTGTACCCTAAACAGTCCCCGTCCCCTAACCCTAAACTTTACCCGAAGCCTTACCCTAACACGTCCCGTAATCCTAACACATACGCTAACACTAACCCATACCCTAATACGTACACTCACCCTAAACTGTTGTCATAACCTAACCTGTAACCTAAATCGTCCCCGTCCCCTAACCCTAACCCTAGACCTAACCCTAACACTGACCCTTACCCGAAGCATCAGCCTAACGCGTCCCCTAATCCTAACCCGTACGCTAACACTAACCTGTACCCTAACACCTACGCTCACCGTAAACCATTTTCGTACCCTGACCTGTACCCTAAAACGTCCCCATCCCCTAAACCTAACCCTAGCCCTAACTGTAACCCTAACCCTTACCTGAAGCCTTACCCTAACACGTCCCCTAATCCTAACCCGTACGCTAACACTAAACCATACTGTAAT
>NW_020839781.1:0-4800 GCF_003676395.1 Aethalodelphis obliquidens | reverse complement strand
AGTCTAATTATACAAATGGTTAATAAGGATGCTATGGTGCTTCTTATAGCTAGGTTTAAGGCCGCCTTTCATCTTCCTCGTAAATCCTCTAGAAAAAGAGCCCCAACCTGGGATTTATTATCAGTGAGAGTAACACAAATGTCAGATGCTAAATAATGATGAGTCTGGCTAGTGGTTTATCTATTTTGTTTATCTTCTCAAAGAACCAGTTTTTAGTTTTATTGATCTTTGCTATTGTTTCCTTCATTTCTTTTTCCTTTATTTCTGATCTGATTTTTATGATTTCCTTCCTTCTGCTAGCTTCGGGTTTTTTTGTTCTTCTTTCTCTAATTGCTTGAGGTGCAAGGTTAGGTTGTTTATTCGAGATGTTTCCTGCTTCTTAAGCTGGGCTTGTATTGCTATAAACTTCCCCCTTAGAACTGCTTTTGCTGCATCCCATAGGTTTTGGGTCGTTTGTCTCCATTGTCATTTGTTTCTAGGTAATTTTTATTTCCTCTTTGATTTCTTCAGTGATCACTTCATTATTAAGTAGTGTATTGTTTAGCCTCCATGTGTTTGTACTTTTTACAGATCTTTTCCTGTAATTGATATCTAGTCTCATGGCATTGTGGTCGGAAAAGATACTTGATACAATTTCAATTTTCTTAAATTTACCAAGGCTTGATTTGTGACACAAGATATGATCTATCCTGGAGAATGTTCCATGAGCACTTGAGAAACATGTGTATTCTGTTGTTTTTGGATGGAGTGTCCTATAAATATCAATTAAGTCCATCTTGTTTAATGTATCATTTAAAGCTTGTGTTTCCTTATTTTCATTTTGGATGATCTGTCCATTGGTGAAAGTGGGGTGTTAAAGTCCCCTACTATGAATGTGTTACTGTCAATTTCCTCTTTTATGGCTGTTAGTATTTGCCTTATGTATTGAGGTGCTCCTATGTTAGGTGCATAAATATTTACAATTGTTATATCTTCTTCTTGGATCGATCCCTTGATCATTATGTAGTGTCCTTCTTTGTCTCTTCTAATAGTCTTTATTTTAAAGTCTATTTTGTCTGATATGAGAATTGCTACTCCAGCTTTCTTTTGGTTTCCATTTGCATGGAATATCTTTTTACATCCTCTTACTTTCAGTCTGTATGTGTCTCTAGGTGTGAAGTGGGTCTCTTGTAGACAGGATATATAAGGGTCTTATTTTTGTATCCATTCAGCCAATCTGTGTCTTTTGGTGGGAGCATTTAGTCCATTCACATTTAAAGTAATTATCGATATGTATGCTCCTATTCCCATTTTCTAAATTGTTTTGGGTTCGTTATTATAGGTCTTTTCCTTCTCTTGTGTTTCTTGTCTAGAAGTTCCTTTAGCATTTGTTGTAAAGCTGGTTTGGTGGTGCTGAACTCTCTCAGCATTTGCTTGTCTGTAAAGGTTTTAATTTCTCCATCAAATCTGAATGAGATCCTTGCTGGGTAGAGTAATCTTGGTTGCAGGTTCTTCTCCTTCATCACTTTCAGTATGTCCTGCCACTCCCTCTGGCTTGCAGGGTTTCTGCTGAGAGATCAGCTGTTAACCTTATGGGGATTCCCTTGTGTGTTATTTGTTGTTTTTCCCTTGCTGCTTTTAATATGCTTTCTTTGTATTTAATTTTTGACAGTTTGATTAATATGTGTCTTGGCGTATTTCTCCTTGGATTTATCCTGTATGGGACTCTCTGTGCTTCCTGGACTTGATTAACTATTTCCTTTCCCATATTAGGGAAGTTTTCAACTATAATCTCTTCAAATATTTTCTCAGTCCCTTTCTTTTTCTCTTCTTCTTCTGGAACCCCTATGATTCGAATGTTGGTGCATTTAATGTTGTCCCAGAGGTATCTGAGACTGTCCTCAGTTCTTTTCATTCTTTTTTCTTTATTCTGCTCTCCAGTAGTTATTTCCACTATTTTATCTTCCAGGTCACTTAACCGTTCTTCTGCCTCAGTTATTCTGCTATTGATCCCATCTAGAGTACTTTTAATTTCATTTATTGTGTTGTTCATCGTTGCTTGTTTCATCTTTATTTCTTCTAGGTCCTTGTTAAATATTTCTTGCATTTTGTCCATTCTATTTCCAAGATTTTGGATCATCCTTACTATCATTATTCTGAATTCTTTTTCAGGAAGACTGCCTATTTCCTCTTCATTTGTTAGGTCTGGTGCATTTTTATCTTGCTCCTTCATCTGCTGTGTGTATTTGTCTTCTCATTTTGCTTATCTTACTGTGTTTGGGGTCTCCTTTTTGCAGGCTGCAGGTTGGTAGTTCCCGTTGTTTTTGATATCTGTCTCCAGTGGCTAAGGTTGGTCCAGTGGGTTGTGTAGGCTTCCTGGTGGAGGGGACTAGTGCCTGTGTTCTGGTGGATGAGGCTGGATCTTGTCTCTCTAGTGGGCAGGTCCACGTCTGGTGGCGTGTTTTGGGTTGTCTGTGGACTTATTATGATTTTAGGCTAATGGATGGGGTTGTGTCCCTGTTTTGCTAGTTGTTTGGCATAGGTTATCCAGCACCGTAGGTTGCTGGTCGTTGAGTGAAGCTGGGTGCTGGTGTTAAGATGGAGGTCTCTGGGAGATTTTTGGCATTTGATATTATGTGGAGTTGGGAGGTCTCTTGTTGACCAGTGTCCTGCAGTTGGCTCTCCCACCTCAGAGGCAGAGCCCTGACTCCTGGCTGGAGCACCAAGAGCCTTTCATCCACATGGCTCAGAATAAAAGGGAGAAAAAGTAGAGAGAATTAGTAGAAGTTTGAAGAAAGAAAGAAAGAAGGAAAGAAAGCAAGAAAGAAGGGAAGGAAGGAAGGAAGGAAGGAAGGAAGGAAGAAAGAAAGAAGAAAAGAAGGAAAGAAGGCAAGAAGGAAAGAACGGAGGGAGGGAGGGAGGAAGGAAGGAAGGAAGGAGGGAAGGAAGGAAAAAAGACAGAAAGAAAGAAGATACATAAAATAAAATAAAGTATAATAAAGTTATTGAATTAAAAAATATTTAGATTAAAAAAAGGGATGGATAGAACCTTAGGACAAATGTTGAAAGCAAAGCTATACAGACAAAATCTTACACAGAAGCATACACATACACCCTCACAAAAAGAGGTAAAGGGGAAAAAATCATAAATCTTGCTCTCAAAATCCACCTCCTCAATTTGGGATAATTCGTTGTCTAAAGGAGGGAGGGAGGGAGGGAGGGGGGGAGGGAAGGAGGGAAGGAAGGAAGGAAGGAAGGAAGGAAGGAAGGAAGGAAGGAAGGAAGGAAGGAGGTAAAGTATAATAAAGTTATTAAAATTAAAATTAATTATTAAGAAAGAAAATTTTAAAAAAAACAATGGACGGATAGAACCCTAGGACAAATGGTGAAAGCAAAGCTATACAGACAACATCTCACACAGAAGCATACACATTCACAAAAAGAGGAAAAGGGTAAAAAATCATAGACATTGCTCTCGAAGTCCACCTCCTCAATTTGGGATGATTCGTTGTCTATTCATGTATTCCACAGATGCAGGTACATCAAGTTGACTGTGGAGCTTTAATCCGCTGTTTCTGAGGCTGCTGGGAGAGATTTCCCTTTCTCTTCTTTGTTCTCACAGCTCACAGGGGCTCAGCTTTGGATTTGGCCCTGCCTCTGCGTGTAGGTCACTGGAGGGCGACTGTTTTTTGCTCAGACAGGACGGGGTTAAAGGAGCCGCTGATTCGGGGGCTCTGGCGCACTCAGGCCGGGGGTGGGGGAGGGAGGGGCACGGCGTGCAGGGCGGGCCTGCGGCGGCAGAGGCCAGCGTGACGTTGCACCAGCCTGAGGCCCGCCGTGCGTTCTCCCTGGGAAGTTGTCCCTGGATCCCGGGAACCTGGCAGTGGCGGGCTGCACAGGCTCCCCGGAAGAGGGGTGTGGATAGTGACCTGTGTTTGCACACAGGCCCCTTGGTGGCAGCAGCAGCAGCCTTAGCGTCTCCCGCCCGTCTCTGAGGTCCGTGATTTTAGCCGCGGCTCGCGCCCGTCTCTGAGATCCGCGCTTTTAGCCGCAGCTCGCGCCCGTCTCTGGAGTTCGCGCTTTTAGCCACGGCTCACGCCCATCTCTGGAGCTCCTTTAAGCAGTGCTCTTAAACCCCTCTCCTCACGCACCAGGAAACAAAAAGGGAAGAAAAAGTCTCTTGCCTCTTAGGGAGGTGCAGACTTTTCCCCGGACTCCCTACCGGCTAGCTGTGGTGCACTAACCCCTTCAGGCTATGTTCAAGCCGCCAACCCCAGTCCTCTCCCTGCGCTCTGACTGAAACCCGAGCCTCAGCTCACAGCCCCGCCCGCCCGACCCGGCGGGTGAGCAGACAAGCCTCTTGGGCTGGTGAGTGCTGGTCGGCAACGATCCTCTGTGTGGGAATCTCCCTGCTTTGCCCGCCGCACCCCTGTTGTTGTGCTCTCCTCTGTGGCTCCGAAGCTCCCCCCTCCGCCTCCCGCAGTCTCCGCCAGCGAAGGGGCTTCCTAGAGTGTGGAAACTTTTCCTCCTTCACAGCTCCCTCCCACTGGTGCAGGTGCCGTCCCTATTCTTTTGTCTCAGTTTTTTCTTTATTTCTTTTGCCGTACCCAGGTACGTGGGGAGTTTCGTGCCTTTTGGGAGGACTGAGGTCTTCTGCCAGCGTTCAGTAGGTGTTCTGTAGGAGTTGCTCCACGTGTAGATGCATTTCTGGTGTATCTGTGGGGAGGAAGTCAATCTCCGCGTCTTACTCTTCCGCCATCTTCCCAGCACCCCCCAGAGCTCTTTCTTTCATACAAAGGAGAGAGGCTCCAGGGCCTGTAG
>NW_020839780.1:0-4809 GCF_003676395.1 Aethalodelphis obliquidens | reverse complement strand
CTGTATTAATTTACATGGGAAGAGGATCTGTACATGAATATATATATATATATATATGTGTCTGTGTGTATATATATATATATATATATATATATTTTAGAAATGAACCAGAGTGTGTACACCTAGAACAAATAATATTCTAATCATTACCCTGATTAAAAAAATTAAATTATAACAATGAAGAAGATGTCCTGAGACATAAACTTATGCGTTTTTTTCCTGGCACATTCCATTCTAATTTACAACCTAGGAACATGAGTTCCAGGGAAGATTTGCTTACCTAGTAAGATTTGGGAATGGAGAAACGCTGCCGCCGTGCGGCCGTTTTCCACAACAGCAGCTTTCAAGCCAGTGCTAATGGTTAGTAAATATTAACAACAATTGCAAACCTGTAAGTGACACAAGCCTTCGAAATAAATCCTGGGGTCGAAAATCGACCAGAAGTTTCAAAAGAGGGCAAGGTTTTAAGAAGACAATTTGAAGAGGTATATTTACACGCACTGGTTTTTTTCTTTTTAACAACAACAACAAAAAAAATGCATGGAAAAATGCTCATCATAAAATCCTTGGAAGATGGCGGAGGAATAGGACGCAGAGATCACCTTCCTCCCCACAGATACACCAGAAATTCATCTACACGTGGAGCAACTCCTGCAGAGCACCTACTGAATGCTGGCAGAAGACCTCAAACCTCCCTAAAGGCAAGAAACCCCCCACGTACCTTGGTAGGGCAAAAGAAAAAAGAATAAACAAAGATAAAAGAATAGGGACGGGACCTGCACCAGTGGGAGGGAGCTGTGAAGGGAAAAAGGTTCCACACACTAGGAAGTCCCTTCCCAGGTGGAGACTGCGGGTGGCGGAGGGGGAAAGCTTCGGAGCCACGGAGGAGAGCACAGCAACAGGGGTGCAGGGGAAAAAGCGGAGAGATTCCCGCACATAGGATTGGTGCCGAGCGGCACTCACCAGCCAGAGAGGCTTGTCTGACCGCCCGCCGGGGCGGGTGGGAGCTGGGAGCCGAGGCTCGGGCTTGGGTCGGATCGCAGGGAGAGGACTGGGGTTGGCGGCGGGAACACAGCCTGCAGGGGGTTAGTGCGCCAAGGCTGGCGGGGAGGGAGTCCGGGGAAAAATCTGGACCTGCCTAGACTTCTTCTTTCCTCTTTGTCTCCTGGTGCGCAAGGAGAGGGGATTAAGAATGTTGCTTAAAGGAGCTCCAGAAACGGGTGCGAGCCGCGGCTAACAGCGTGGACCACAGAGACTGGCATGAGACGCTAACACTGCTGCTGCTGCCGCCACCACGAATCCTGTGTGTGAGCACAGGTCACTATCCACACACTCCTTCCGGGGAGCCATGCAGCCCGCCCCTGCCAGGGTATCGGGATCCAGGGACAACTCCCCCGGGAGAACGCATGGCGCGCCTCAGGCTGTTGCAACATCACACTGGCCTCTGCCGCCCAAGGCCTGCCCCGCAATCCGTGCCCCTCCCTCCGTGCTCCTCCCTCTCCCCGGCCTGACTGAGCCAGAGCCCCTGAATCAGAGGCTCCTTTAACCCTGTCCTGTCTGAGCGAAGAACAGACGCCCTCCTGCGACCTACATGCAGAGGCGGGGCCAAATCCAACGCTGAGCCCCTGGGAGCTGTGAGAACGAAGAAGAGAAAGGGAAATCTCTCCCAGCAGCATCAGAAGCAGCGGATTAAAGCTCCACAATCAACTTGAGGTATCCTGCATCTGTGGAATACATGAATACCATGAATCATCCCAAATTAAGGAGCCGTGTGGATGAAAGGCTCTCAGTGCTGCAGCCAGGAGTCAGTGCTGTGCCTCTGAGGTGGGACAGCCAACTTCAGGACACTGGTCCACAAGAGACCTCCCAGCTCCACATAATATCAAACGGCGAAAATCTCCCAGAGATCTCCATCTCAACACCAGCACCCAGCTTCACTCAACCACCAGCAAGCTACAGTGCTGGATATCCTATGCCAAACAACTAGCAAGACAGGAACACAACTCCACCCATTAGCAGAGAGGCTGCCTAAAATCATAATTAGTCCACAGACACCCCAAAACACACCACCAGACGTGGACCTGCCCACCAGAAAGACAAGATCCAGCCTCATCCACCAGAACGCAGGCACTAGTCCCCTCCACCAGGAAGCCTACGGAACCCACTGAACCAACCTTAGCCATTGGGGACAGACACCAAAAACAACGGGAACTATGAACCTACAGCCTGCAAAAAGGAGACCCCAAACACAGTAAGATAAGCAAAATAAGACAGAAAAACACACAGCAGATGAAGGAGCAAGATAAAAACTCACCAGACCTAACAAATGAAGAGGAAATAGGCAGTCTACCTGAAAAAGATTTCAGAATAATGATAGTAAAGATGATCCAAAATCTTGGAAATACAATAGACAAAATGCAAGAAACATTTAACAAGGACCTAGAAGAACTAAAGATGAAACAAACAATGATGAACAACACAATAAATGAAATTAAAAATACTCTAGATGGGATCAATAGCAGAATAACTGAGGCAGAAGAATGGATAAGTGACCTGGAAGATAAAATAGTGGAAATAACTACTGCAGAGCAGAATAAAGAAAAAAGAATAAAAAGAACTGAGGACAGTCTCAGAGACCTCTGGGACAACATTAAACGTACCAATATTGGAATTATAGGGGTTCCAGAAGAAGAAGAGAAAAAGAAAGGGACTGAGAAAATATTTGAAGAGCTTATAGTTGAAAACTTCCCTAATATGGGAAAGGAAATAGTTAATCAAGTCCAGGAAGCACAGAGAGTCCCATACAGGATAAATCCAAGGAAAAATACACCAAGACACATATTAATCAAACTGTCAAAAATTAAATACAAAGAAAATACATTAAAAGCAGCAACGGAAAAACAACAAATAACACACAAGGGAATCCCCATAAGGTTAACAGCTGATGTTTCAGCAGAAAATCTGCAAGCCAGAAGGGAGTGGCAGGACATATTTAAAGTGATGAAGGAGAAAAACCTGCAACCAAGACTACTCTCCCCAGGAAGGATCTCATTCAGATTTGATGGAGAAATTAAAACCTTTACAGACAAGCAAAAGCTGAGAGAGTTCAGCACCACCAAACCAGCTCTACAACAACTGCTAAAGGAACTTCTCTAGGCAGGAAACACAAGAGAAGAAAAAGACCTACAATAAAGAACCCAAAACAATTAAGAAAATGGGAATAGGAACATACATATCGATAATTACCTTAAATGTAAATGGACTAAATGCTCCCACCAAAAGATGCAGATTGGCTGAATGGATATAAAAACAAGACCCATGTATTTGCTGTCTACCAGAGACCCACTTCAGACCTAAGGACACATACAGACTGAAAGTAAGGGGATGGAAAAAGATATTTCATGCAAATGGAAACCAAAAGAAAGCTGGAGTACCAATTCTCATATCAGACAAAATAGACTTTAAAATAAAGACTATTAGAAGAGACAAAGAAGGACACTACATAATGATCAAGGGATCGATCCAAGAAGAAGATATAACATTGGTAAATATTTATGCACCCAACATAGGAGCACCTCAATACATAAGGCAAATACTAACAGCCATAAAAGGGGAAATCGACAGTAACACATTCATACTAGGGGACTTTAACACCCCACTTTGACCAATGGAGAGATCACCCAAAATGAAAATAAATAAGGAAACACAAGCTTTAAATGATACATTAAACAAGATGGACTTAATTGATATTTATAGGACATTCCATCCAAAAACAACAGAATACACATTTTTCTCAAGTGCTCATGGAACATTCTCCAGGATAGACCATATCTTGGGTCACTAATCAAGCCTTGGTAAATTTAAGAAAGTTGAAATTGTATCAAGTATCTTTTCCGACCACAATGCTATGAGACTAGATATCAATTACAGGAAAAGATCTGTAAAAAATACAAACAGATGCAGGTAAATAATACACTACTTAATAACGAAGTGATCACAGAAGAAATCAAAGAAGAAATCAAAAAATACCTAGAAACAGGACTTTCCTGGTGGCGCAGTGGTTGAGAGTCCGCCTGCCGATGCAGGGGACAGGGGTTCGTGCCCCGGTCCGGGAAGATCCCACATGCCGCGGAGCGGCTGGGCCCGTGAGCCATGGCCACTGATCCTGCACATGCGGAGCCTGTGCTCCGCAATGGGAGAGGCCACAACAGTGAGCGGCCCCCGTGCCGCAAAGAAAAAAAATCAAAACAAAACAAAACAAACACCTAGAAACAAATAACAATGGAGACACGACGACCCAAAATCTATGGGATGCAGCAAAAGCAGTTCTAAGAGAGAAGTTTATAGCAATACAATCCTACCTTAAGAAACAGGAAATATCTCGAATAAACAACCTAACCTTGCACCTAAAGCAATTAGAGAAAGAAGAACAAAAAAACCCCAAAGGTAGCAGAAGGAAAGAAATCATAATAATCAGATCAGAAATAAATGAAAAAGAAATGAAGGAAACGATAGCAAAGATCAATAAAACTAAAACCTGGTTCTTTGAGAAGATAAACAAAATTGATAAACCATTAGCCAGACTCATCACGAAAAAAAGGGAGAAGACTCAAATCAATAGAATTAGAAATGAAAAAGGAGAAGTAACAACTGACACTGCAGAAATACAAAAGATCATAAGAGATTACTACAAGCAACTCTATGCCAATAAAATGGACAACCTGGAAGAAGTGGACAAATTCTTAGAAATGCACAACCTGCAAAGACTGAATCAGGAAGAAATAGAAAATATGAACAGACCAATCACAA
>NW_020839779.1:1960-4818 GCF_003676395.1 Aethalodelphis obliquidens | reverse complement strand
ATCCTTTCAAAGAACCAGCTTTTAGTTTTATTGATCTTTGCTATCGTTTCCTTCATTTCTTTTTCATTTATTTCTGATCTGATTTTTATGATTTCTTTCCTTCTGCTAACTCTGGTGTTTTTTTGTTCTTCTTTCTCTAATTGCTTTAGGTGCAAGGTTAGGTTGTTTATTCGAGATGTTTCCTGTTTCTTAAGGTAGGATTGTATTGCTATAAACTTCCCTCTTAGAACTGCCTTTGCTGCATCCCATAGATTTTGAGTCGTCGTGTCTCCATTGTCATTTGTTTCTAGGTATTTTTTGATTTCCTCTTTGATTTCTTCAGTGATCAGTTCGTTATTAAGTAGTGTATTGTTTAGCCTCCATGTGTTTGTATTTTTTATAGATCTTTTCCTGTAATTGATATCTAGTCTCATAGCGTTGTGGTCGGAAAAGATACTTGATACAATTTCAATTTTCTTAAATTTACCAAGGCTTGATTTGTGACCCAAGATATGATCTATCCTGGAGAATGTTCCATGAGCACTTGAGAAAAATGTGTATTCTGTTGTTTTTGGATGGAATGTCCTATAAATATCAATTAAGTCCATCTCATTTAATGTATCATTTAAAGCTTGTGATTCCTTATTTATTTTCATTTTGGATGATCTGTCCATTGGTGAAAGTGGGGTGTTAAAGTCCCCTACTATGAATGTGTTACTGTCGATTTCCCCTTTTATGGCTGTGAGTATTTGCCTTATGTATTGAGGTGCTCCTATGTTGGGTGCATAAATATTTACAATTGTTATATCTTCTTCTTGGATTGATCCTTTGATCATTATGTAGTTTCCTTCTTTGTCTCTTCTAATTGTCTTTATTTTAAAGTCTATTTTGTCTGATATGAGAATTGCTACTCCAGCTTTTCTTTTGGTTTCCATTTGCATGAAATACCTTTTTCCATCCCCTTACTTTCAGTCTGTATGTGTCTCTAGGTCTGAAGTGGGTCTCTTGTAGACAGCAAATATATGTGTCTTGTTTTTGTATCCATTCAGCCAATCTGTGTCTTTTGGTGGGAGCATTTAGTCCATTTACATTTAAGGTAATTATTGATATGTGTGTTCCCATTCCCATTTTCTTAATTGTTTTGGGTTCATTATTGTAGGTCTTTTCCTTCTCTTGTGTTTCTTGCCTAGAGAAGTTCCTTTAGCATTTGTTGTAGAGCTGGTTTGGTGGTGCTGAACTCTCTCAGCTTTTGCTTGTCATTAAAGGTTTTAATTTCTCCATCAAGTCTGAGTGAGATCCTTGCTGGGTAGACTAATCTTGGTTGCAGGTTTTTCTCCTTCAACACTTTCAATATGTCATGCCACTCCCTTCTGGCTTGCAGAGTTTCTGCTGAAAGATCAGCTGTTAACCTTATGGGGATTCCCTTGTGTGTTATTTGTTGTTTTTCCCTTGCTGCTTTTAATATGCTTTCTCTGTATTTAATTTTTGACAGTTTGATTCATATGTGTCTTGGCGTATTTCTCCTTGGATTTATCCTGTATGGGACTCTCTGTGCTTCCTGGACTTGATTAACTATATCCTTTCCCATATTAGGGAAGTTTTCAACTATAATCTCTTCAAATATTTTCTCAGTCCCTTTCTTTTTCTCTTCTTCTTCTGGAACCCCTATAATTCGAATGTTGGTGCGTTTAATGTTGTCCCAATGGTCTCTGAGACTGTCCTCAGTTCTTTTCATTCTTTTTTCTTTATTCTGCTATGTGGTAGTTATTTCCACTATTTTATCTTCCAGGTCACTTATCCATTCTTCTGCCTCAGTTATTCTGCTATTGATCCCATCTAGAGTATTTTTCATTTCATTTATTGTGTTGTTCATCATTGTTTGTTTCATCTTTAGTTCTTCTAGGTCCTTGTTAACTGATTCTTGCATTTTGTCTATTCTATTTCCAAGATTTTGGATCATCTTTACTATCATTATTCTGAATTCTTTTTCAGGTATACTGCCTATTTCCTCTTCATTTGTTAGGTCTGGTGCATTTTTATCTTGCTCCTTCATCTGCTGTGTGTTTTTCTGTCTTTTCATTTGGCTTATCTTACTGTGTTTGGGGTCTCCTTTTCGTAGGCTGCAGGTTCGTAGTTCCTGTTGTTTTTTGTGTCTGTCCCCAGTGGCTAAGGTTGGTTCAGTGGGTTGTGTAGGCTTCCTGGTGGAGGGTACTAGTGCCTGTGTTCTGGTGGATGAGGCTGGATCTTGTCTTTCTGGTGGGCAGGTCCACGTCTGGGGTGTGTTTTGGGGTGTCTGTAGACTTATTATGATTTTGGGCAGCCTCTCTGCTAATGGGTGGGGTTGTGTTCCTGTCTTGCTAGTTGTTTGGCATAGGATGTCCAGCACTGTAGCTTGCTGGTCGTTGAGTGAAGCTGGGTGCTGGTGTTGAGATGGAGATCTCTGGGAGATTTTCGCTGTTTGATTTTATGTGCAGCTGGGAGGCCTCTTGTGGGCCAGTGTCCTGAAGTTGGCTCTCCCGCCTCAGAGGCACAGCACTGACTCCTGGCTGCAGCACCAAGAGCCTTTCATCCACAGGGCTCCTTAATTTGGGATGATTCGTTGTCTATTCATGTATTCCACAGGTGCAGGGTACATCAAGTTGATTGTGCAGCTTTAATCCACTGCTTCCTAGGCTGCTGGGAGAGATTTCCCTTTCTCTTCTTTGTTCTCACAGTTCCCAGGGGCTTAGCTTTGGATTTGGCCCCGCATGTGCGTGTAGGTCGCCTGAGGGCGTCTGTTCTTTGCTCAGACAGGACAGGGTTAAAGGAGCCGCTGATTCGGAGGCTGTGGCTCACTCAGGCCGGGGGGGGGGGGGGGGGGGGGGGGGGGGGGGGGGGGG
>NW_020839779.1:0-1860 GCF_003676395.1 Aethalodelphis obliquidens | reverse complement strand
GGGGGGGTGGGTAGGGAGGGTCACGGAGTGTGGGGCGGGCCTGCGGCGGCAGAGGCCGGCATGACGTTGCTAGCCTGAGGTGCGCCGTGTGTTCTCCCGGGGGAGTTCTCCCTGCATCCCGGGACCCTGGCAGTGGCGGGCTGCACAGGCTCCCCGGAAGGGGGTGTGGATAGTGACCTGTGTTCGCACACAGGCTTCTTGGTGGCGGCAGCAGCGGCCTTAGTGTCTCACGTCTGTCTCTGGGCTCCGCACTTTTAGCCGCGGCTGGCGCCCGTCTCTGGAGCTCTCTTAAGCAGCGTTCTTAATCCCCTCTCCTCGTGCACCAGGAAACAAAGAGGGAAGAAAAAGTCTCTTGCCTCTTCGGCAGGTCCAGACTTTACCCGGACTCCCTCCCGGCTAGCCGCGGTGCACTAACGCCCTGCAGGCTGTGTTCACGCCGCCAACCTCAGTCCTCTCCCGGCGCTCTGACAGAAGCCGGAGCCTCAGTTCCCAGCCCCGCCCACCCCGACGGGCGAGCAGACAAGCCTCTCGGCTGGTGAGTGCTGGTCGGCCCGATCCTCTGCGCTGGAATCTCTCCGCTTTGTCCTCCGCACCCTGTTGCTGTGCTCTCCTCCGCGGCTCCCAAGCTCCCCCACTCCGCCACCCGAAGTCTCCGCCCGCGAAGGGGCTTCCTAGTGTGTGGACACTTTTCCTCCTTCACAGCTCTCTCCCGCTGGTGCAGGTCCTGTCCCTATCCTTTTGTCTCTGTTTAGTTTTTTCTTTTGCCCTAACCAGGTACGTGGGGGGTTCCGTGCCTTTTGGGAGGTCTGAGGTCTTCTGCCAGCGTTCAGTAGGTGCTCCGTAGGAGTTGTTCCACGCGTAGATGTATTTCTGGTGTATCTGTGGGGAGGAAGGTGATCTCCGCATCTTACTTTTCCGCCATATTCCCGGAAGTCCAATGCCACAGATTTCTGTGCATTAATTTTGTATCCTGCTACTTTACCAAATTCATTGATTAGCTCTAGTAGTTTTCTGGTAGCATCTTTAGGATTCTCTATGTTTAGTATCATGTCATCTGCAAAGAGTGACGGCTTTACTTCTTCTTTTCCAATTTGGATTCCTTTTATTTCCTTTTCTTGTCTGATTGCCGTGGCTAACACTTCCAAAATTATGTTGAATAAGAGTGGTGAGAGTGGGCAACCTTGTCTTGTTCCTGATCTTAGTGGAAATGCTTTCAGTTTTTTACCATTGAGGACGATGTTGGCTGCGGGTTTGTCATATATGGCCTTTATTATGTTGAGGAAAGTTCCCTGTATGCCTACTTTCTGGAGGGTTTTTATCATAAATGGGTGTTGAATTTTGTCGAAAGCTTTCTCTACATCTATTGAGATGATCATATGGTTTTTCTCCTTCACTTTGTTAATATGGTTTATCACATTGATTGATTTGCATATACTGAAGAATCCTTGCATTCCTGGAATAAACCCCACTTGATCATGGTGTATGATCCTTTTAATGTGCTGTTGGATTCTGTTTGCTAGTATTTTGTTGAGGATTTATGCATCTATGTTCATCAGTGATATTGGCCTGTAGTTTTCTTTCTTTGTGACATCCTTGTCTGGTTTTGGTATCAAGGTGACGGTGGCCTCGTAGAATGAGTTTGGGAGTGTTCCTCCCTCTACTATATTTTGGAGGAGTTTGAGAAGGATAGGTGATAGCTCTTCTCTAAATGTTTGATAGAATTCGCCTGTGAAGCCATCTGGTCCTGGGCTTTTGTTTGTTGGAAGATTTTTAATCACAGTTTCAATTTCAGTGCTTGTGATTGGTCTGTTCATTTTTTATTTCTTCCTGATTCAGTCTTGGCAAGCTGTGCATTTCTCA
>NW_020839778.1:1960-4818 GCF_003676395.1 Aethalodelphis obliquidens | reverse complement strand
ATCCTTTCAAAGAACCAGCTTTTAGTTTTATTGATCTTTGCTATCGTTTCCTTCATTTCTTTTTCATTTATTTCTGATCTGATTTTTATGATTTCTTTCCTTCTGCTAACTCTGGTGTTTTTTTGTTCTTCTTTCTCTAATTGCTTTAGGTGCAAGGTTAGGTTGTTTATTCGAGATGTTTCCTGTTTCTTAAGGTAGGATTGTATTGCTATAAACTTCCCTCTTAGAACTGCCTTTGCTGCATCCCATAGATTTTGAGTCGTCGTGTCTCCATTGTCATTTGTTTCTAGGTATTTTTTGATTTCCTCTTTGATTTCTTCAGTGATCAGTTCGTTATTAAGTAGTGTATTGTTTAGCCTCCATGTGTTTGTATTTTTTATAGATCTTTTCCTGTAATTGATATCTAGTCTCATAGCGTTGTGGTCGGAAAAGATACTTGATACAATTTCAATTTTCTTAAATTTACCAAGGCTTGATTTGTGACCCAAGATATGATCTATCCTGGAGAATGTTCCATGAGCACTTGAGAAAAATGTGTATTCTGTTGTTTTTGGATGGAATGTCCTATAAATATCAATTAAGTCCATCTCATTTAATGTATCATTTAAAGCTTGTGATTCCTTATTTATTTTCATTTTGGATGATCTGTCCATTGGTGAAAGTGGGGTGTTAAAGTCCCCTACTATGAATGTGTTACTGTCGATTTCCCCTTTTATGGCTGTGAGTATTTGCCTTATGTATTGAGGTGCTCCTATGTTGGGTGCATAAATATTTACAATTGTTATATCTTCTTCTTGGATTGATCCTTTGATCATTATGTAGTTTCCTTCTTTGTCTCTTCTAATTGTCTTTATTTTAAAGTCTATTTTGTCTGATATGAGAATTGCTACTCCAGCTTTTCTTTTGGTTTCCATTTGCATGAAATACCTTTTTCCATCCCCTTACTTTCAGTCTGTATGTGTCTCTAGGTCTGAAGTGGGTCTCTTGTAGACAGCAAATATATGTGTCTTGTTTTTGTATCCATTCAGCCAATCTGTGTCTTTTGGTGGGAGCATTTAGTCCATTTACATTTAAGGTAATTATTGATATGTGTGTTCCCATTCCCATTTTCTTAATTGTTTTGGGTTCATTATTGTAGGTCTTTTCCT
This sequence comes from Aethalodelphis obliquidens, assembly GCF_003676395.1. NCBI lineage: Eukaryota > Metazoa > Chordata > Mammalia > Artiodactyla > Delphinidae > Aethalodelphis > Aethalodelphis obliquidens. Next base: position 3,670 of record NW_020839778.1, on the reverse strand, counting down.
TCTCTTGTGTTTCTTGCCTAGAGAAGTTCCTTTAGCATTTGTTGTAGAGCTGGTTTGGTGGTGCTGAACTCTCTCAGCTTTTGCTTGTCATTAAAGGTTTTAATTTCTCCATCAAGTCTGAGTGAGATCCTTGCTGGGTAGACTAATCTTGGTTGCAGGTTTTTCTCCTTCAACACTTTCAATATGTCATGCCACTCCCTTCTGGCTTGCAGAGTTTCTGCTGAAAGATCAGCTGTTAACCTTATGGGGATTCCCTTGTGTGTTATTTGTTGTTTTTCCCTTGCTGCTTTTAATATGCTTTCTCTGTATTTAATTTTTGACAGTTTGATTCATATGTGTCTTGGCGTATTTCTCCTTGGATTTATCCTGTATGGGACTCTCTGTGCTTCCTGGACTTGATTAACTATATCCTTTCCCATATTAGGGAAGTTTTCAACTATAATCTCTTCAAATATTTTCTCAGTCCCTTTCTTTTTCTCTTCTTCTTCTGGAACCCCTATAATTCGAATGTTGGTGCGTTTAATGTTGTCCCAATGGTCTCTGAGACTGTCCTCAGTTCTTTTCATTCTTTTTTCTTTATTCTGCTATGTGGTAGTTATTTCCACTATTTTATCTTCCAGGTCACTTATCCATTCTTCTGCCTCAGTTATTCTGCTATTGATCCCATCTAGAGTATTTTTCATTTCATTTATTGTGTTGTTCATCATTGTTTGTTTCATCTTTAGTTCTTCTAGGTCCTTGTTAACTGATTCTTGCATTTTGTCTATTCTATTTCCAAGATTTTGGATCATCTTTACTATCATTATTCTGAATTCTTTTTCAGGTATACTGCCTATTTCCTCTTCATTTGTTAGGTCTGGTGCATTTTTATCTTGCTCCTTCATCTGCTGTGTGTTTTTCTGTCTTTTCATTTGGCTTATCTTACTGTGTTTGGGGTCTCCTTTTCGTAGGCTGCAGGTTCGTAGTTCCTGTTGTTTTTTGTGTCTGTCCCCAGTGGCTAAGGTTGGTTCAGTGGGTTGTGTAGGCTTCCTGGTGGAGGGTACTAGTGCCTGTGTTCTGGTGGATGAGGCTGGATCTTGTCTTTCTGGTGGGCAGGTCCACGTCTGGGGTGTGTTTTGGGGTGTCTGTAGACTTATTATGATTTTGGGCAGCCTCTCTGCTAATGGGTGGGGTTGTGTTCCTGTCTTGCTAGTTGTTTGGCATAGGATGTCCAGCACTGTAGCTTGCTGGTCGTTGAGTGAAGCTGGGTGCTGGTGTTGAGATGGAGATCTCTGGGAGATTTTCGCTGTTTGATTTTATGTGCAGCTGGGAGGCCTCTTGTGGGCCAGTGTCCTGAAGTTGGCTCTCCCGCCTCAGAGGCACAGCACTGACTCCTGGCTGCAGCACCAAGAGCCTTTCATCCACAGGGCTCCTTAATTTGGGATGATTCGTTGTCTATTCATGTATTCCACAGGTGCAGGGTACATCAAGTTGATTGTGCAGCTTTAATCCACTGCTTCCTAGGCTGCTGGGAGAGATTTCCCTTTCTCTTCTTTGTTCTCACAGTTCCCAGGGGCTTAGCTTTGGATTTGGCCCCGCATGTGCGTGTAGGTCGCCTGAGGGCGTCTGTTCTTTGCTCAGACAGGACAGGGTTAAAGGAGCCGCTGATTCGGAGGCTGTGGCTCACTCAGGCCGGGGGGGGGGGGGGGGGGGGGGGGGGGGGGGGGGGGG
>NW_020839778.1:0-1860 GCF_003676395.1 Aethalodelphis obliquidens | reverse complement strand
GGGGGGGTGGGTAGGGAGGGTCACGGAGTGTGGGGCGGGCCTGCGGCGGCAGAGGCCGGCATGACGTTGCTAGCCTGAGGTGCGCCGTGTGTTCTCCCGGGGGAGTTCTCCCTGCATCCCGGGACCCTGGCAGTGGCGGGCTGCACAGGCTCCCCGGAAGGGGGTGTGGATAGTGACCTGTGTTCGCACACAGGCTTCTTGGTGGCGGCAGCAGCGGCCTTAGTGTCTCACGTCTGTCTCTGGGCTCCGCACTTTTAGCCGCGGCTGGCGCCCGTCTCTGGAGCTCTCTTAAGCAGCGTTCTTAATCCCCTCTCCTCGTGCACCAGGAAACAAAGAGGGAAGAAAAAGTCTCTTGCCTCTTCGGCAGGTCCAGACTTTACCCGGACTCCCTCCCGGCTAGCCGCGGTGCACTAACGCCCTGCAGGCTGTGTTCACGCCGCCAACCTCAGTCCTCTCCCGGCGCTCTGACAGAAGCCGGAGCCTCAGTTCCCAGCCCCGCCCACCCCGACGGGCGAGCAGACAAGCCTCTCGGCTGGTGAGTGCTGGTCGGCCCGATCCTCTGCGCTGGAATCTCTCCGCTTTGTCCTCCGCACCCTGTTGCTGTGCTCTCCTCCGCGGCTCCCAAGCTCCCCCACTCCGCCACCCGAAGTCTCCGCCCGCGAAGGGGCTTCCTAGTGTGTGGACACTTTTCCTCCTTCACAGCTCTCTCCCGCTGGTGCAGGTCCTGTCCCTATCCTTTTGTCTCTGTTTAGTTTTTTCTTTTGCCCTAACCAGGTACGTGGGGGGTTCCGTGCCTTTTGGGAGGTCTGAGGTCTTCTGCCAGCGTTCAGTAGGTGCTCCGTAGGAGTTGTTCCACGCGTAGATGTATTTCTGGTGTATCTGTGGGGAGGAAGGTGATCTCCGCATCTTACTTTTCCGCCATATTCCCGGAAGTCCAATGCCACAGATTTCTGTGCATTAATTTTGTATCCTGCTACTTTACCAAATTCATTGATTAGCTCTAGTAGTTTTCTGGTAGCATCTTTAGGATTCTCTATGTTTAGTATCATGTCATCTGCAAAGAGTGACGGCTTTACTTCTTCTTTTCCAATTTGGATTCCTTTTATTTCCTTTTCTTGTCTGATTGCCGTGGCTAACACTTCCAAAATTATGTTGAATAAGAGTGGTGAGAGTGGGCAACCTTGTCTTGTTCCTGATCTTAGTGGAAATGCTTTCAGTTTTTTACCATTGAGGACGATGTTGGCTGCGGGTTTGTCATATATGGCCTTTATTATGTTGAGGAAAGTTCCCTGTATGCCTACTTTCTGGAGGGTTTTTATCATAAATGGGTGTTGAATTTTGTCGAAAGCTTTCTCTACATCTATTGAGATGATCATATGGTTTTTCTCCTTCACTTTGTTAATATGGTTTATCACATTGATTGATTTGCATATACTGAAGAATCCTTGCATTCCTGGAATAAACCCCACTTGATCATGGTGTATGATCCTTTTAATGTGCTGTTGGATTCTGTTTGCTAGTATTTTGTTGAGGATTTATGCATCTATGTTCATCAGTGATATTGGCCTGTAGTTTTCTTTCTTTGTGACATCCTTGTCTGGTTTTGGTATCAAGGTGACGGTGGCCTCGTAGAATGAGTTTGGGAGTGTTCCTCCCTCTACTATATTTTGGAGGAGTTTGAGAAGGATAGGTGATAGCTCTTCTCTAAATGTTTGATAGAATTCGCCTGTGAAGCCATCTGGTCCTGGGCTTTTGTTTGTTGGAAGATTTTTAATCACAGTTTCAATTTCAGTGCTTGTGATTGGTCTGTTCATTTTTTATTTCTTCCTGATTCAGTCTTGGCAAGCTGTGCATTTCTCA
>NW_020839777.1:0-4820 GCF_003676395.1 Aethalodelphis obliquidens | reverse complement strand
CAGGCACTGACACTCTACCTAATTAAGGCCTTGAAATACTCTTAACTAAGGCACTGACACTGTCCCTAACTTAGGCCATCACAATAATCCTAACTCATGCACTGGCACTGTCCCTCAAAAAGGTCCTTACTCTACTCCTAACTCAGGCCATGACACTATTCCTAACTCAGGCAAGGACACTCTCCCTTACTAACGCCATGAAACTACTCCTAACTCAGGAACTGACACTATACCTAACTGAGGCCTTGACATACTCTTAATTCTGGCAGTGACACTGTCCCTAACTAAGTCCCTGACACGACACCGAACTCAGCCCGTGACAATACTCCAAAATCAGGCAATGACAGTTTCCCTAACTAAGACCATGACACTACTCTTAACTCATGGAATGACACTCTACCTAACTAAGGCGCTGTTACTACTCCTAAATAAGGCACTGACACTCTCCCTAACTGTCTGAAACTACTCGCAACTCAGGCACTGAAATTGTCCCTACCTGTAGCCGTGACACTTATCCTAACTCAAGAATTGACACTGTCCCTAAGTAAGGACCTGATAGTACTCCCAACATAGGCCATGACATGGTCAGTAACTTAGGCCCTGTTTCTACTCCTAAATCAGGGGCTGACACAATACCTAATGAAGGCACTGATGCTATTCATAACTCCGGCCTTGACACTGTCCCTAACTAAGGCCGTCACACTACTCCTAACACAGGCCCAACACTACTGGTAACTCAGGCACTGACTCTGTCCCAAACTAAGGCTGTAACCTTACTCCCAACTCAGGCACTGACACTGTCCCTAACTAAGGCCCTGACTCTACTCCTAAATAAGACACTGACACTTTCCCTAACTAAGGCCCCGACACTACTCCTAGTTCACGCACTGAATCTGTCCCTAAAAATGGCCCTCATATTACTCCTAACTCTGGCCCTATCTCCTAACACACGTACTGACACTGTGCCTAACAAAGGTCCTGACACTACTCCTAACTGAGGCACCGACACTGTCCCTAACTAAGACCAGGATGCTACTCCCAACTCAGGAACGGACACTGTCCCTAACTGAAGCTGTGACACTAACCCAAACTCGGGCACTCACACTCTGCCTAACTAAGGCCTTGACAATACTCTAAACTGAGGCACTGACACTGTCCCTAAGGCCCTCACACTACACATAACTCAGGCCATAACAGTACTCCTAACTCAGGAAGTGACTTTCTCCCTAACAACGGCCCTGACACTACTGCTAATTCAGGCACTGACACTCAACCTAACTAAGGCCTTCACATACTCTTAACTGAGGCACTGACACTGTCCCTAAGGCCCTCACATTACTCCTAACTCAGGCCATAACACTACTCCTAACTCAGGCATTAACATTGTCCCTAACTAAAGCCATGGACTTACTCCAAACTCAGGGACTGACACTATCCCTAAATAAGGCTCTGACACTACTAACTCAGGCCGTGACAGTACTCCTAATTCAGGCTCTGACACTCTCCCTGAAAATGGCATAGAGTATACTCTTACCCTAGGCACTGACTATGTCCATAACTAAAGCTCTAACACTACTACTAACTCAGGCAGTGACAACGTCCCTAATTGAGACCCTGGCAAAACTACACTCTCAGGGACTGGCACTGTCCCTAACTAAGGCCCTTATGCTGCTCCCAACTCAGCCAGTGACACTACTCCTAACTTAGGCAAGGACAGTTTCCCTTACAAAGGCCATGAAACTACTCCTACCTCAGGAACTGACACTTAGTACCTAAGGCGTTGACATACTCTTAACTGAGGCACTGACACTGTAACTAACTAAGGCCCTGGCACTACTCCTAACTCAGCATGTGACACTACTTCTAACTCAGGCAATGACAGTGTCCTTAGCTAAGGCCATGACACTACTCCTAACTCAAGCCATAACACTACTCCTAACTCAGGAACTGACTTTCTTCCTAACAAAGGCCCTGATATTACTCCTAACTCAGGCACTGACAGTCTAAGTAACTAAGGCCTTGACAATACTCTTAACTGAGGCACTGACACTGTCCCTAACTAAGGCCTTCAAACTACTCCTAACTCAGGCCATAACACTACTCCTAACTCAGGAACTGACTTTCTCCCTAACAAAGGGCCTGATATTACTCCTAAATCAGGCACTGACACTCTCTCTAACTAAGGCCTGGACACTATTATTAAATCAGCAGTGACACTTTCCCTAACTAAGTCTGTGACACTACTCGCAACTCAGGCACTGACGCTCTCCTTATCTAAAGCCGTGACACTACTCCTATCTCTGGCATTGACACTGTCCTTAACTAATGGCCTGAAACTACTCAAAACTCAGTCACTGACACTGTCCCTAACTAAAGCCGTGACACTACTCCTATCTCAAGAATTGACACTATCTCTAAGTAAGGGCCTGAAAATTCTCCCAACACAGGGACTGACACTGTCCTTAACTAAGGACCTGATACTACTCCCAATGTAAGAAGTGACATGGTCTGTAACTTAGGCCCTGTTTCTATTCCTAAATCAGGCCCTGATAATATATCTTATGAAGGCACCAATGATACTCAGAACTCAGCCCGTGACACTAATCCTAACTCAGGTATTGACACTGTCCCTAACTAAGGGACTGAAACTACTCACAACTCAGGCACTAACATTGTCCTTAACTAAGGACCTGACATTAATCTCATCTCAGGCCCTCATACTCTGACTAACCAAAGCCTTGATAATACTCTAAACTGAGGTACTGACACTGTCCCTAACTAAGGCCTTCACAGTACTCCTAATTCAGGCCATAACACTACTCCTAACTCAGGAACTGACATTCTCCCTAACAAAGGATCTGATACTACTCTTAACACAGGCACTGGTACAATACTTAACTAAGGCCTTGACATACTCTTAACTGAGGCACTGAAACTGTCGCTAAAGGCCTCACACTACTCTAAATTCAGGCCATAACACTACATCTATCTCAAGCACTCACACTGTTTCTAACTAAGGGCCTGACACTACTACTAACTAAGGCACAAACATTGTCCCTAAGAAAGACCCTCAAAATACTCCTAACTCAGTTCTTAATGCTACTACTAACTCAGGCACTCATACTCTGCCAATCTAAGGCCTTGACAATAATCTTAACTGAGGCAATGACACTGCCCCTAACTAAGGCCTTCACACAACTCCAAACGGAGGCCATAACACTACACCTATCGCAAGCACTGACATTGTCCCTAACTAAGTGCCTGACACTACTACTAACTAAGGCACAGACAGTGTCCCTATGACCGGGAAGCTACTCACAACTCAGGAACGGACACTATCGCTAAGTAAAGCCGTGACATTAATCCTAACTCACACACTCACACTCTGCCTCACTAATGCCTTGACAATACTCTTAACAGCGACACTGACACTGTCCCTAACAAAGGCCTTCACACTACTCCTAACTCAGGCCATAACACTACTCCTAAGTCCGGTCTTAACACTACTACTAACTCAGGAACTGACTTTCTCCCTAAGAAGGCCCTGATACTACTCCTAACTTAGGAACAGACACTCTAATTAATTAAGGTCCTGACATACACTTAACTGAGGCACTGACACTGTTCCTAAGGCACTCACACTACTCCTAACTCAGGCCATTACACTACTACTAACTCAGGCCATAAAACTACTCCTAATTCAGGAATTGACTTTCTCCCTAAAAAGGCTCTGGTATTAATAACTCAGGCACAGACACTCTACCTAATTAAGGCCCTGACATACTCTTAACTGAGGCAAGAACACTGTTCCTAAGGCACTCACACTACTCCTAACTCAGGCCATAACACTACTCTTAACTCAGGCACTGACAATGTCCCTAGCTAAAGCCCTGACACTACTATTAACTGAGGCACAGACACAGTCCCTAAGAACAGGATGCTATTCACAACTCGACAACGAACATTTTCCCTAACAAAACCAGTGAAAATAATTCTAACTCAGGCACTCAACCTCTGCGTAACTAAGGCCTTGACAATATTCTTAATGGAGGCACTGATACTGTTCCGAACTAAGACCTTTACACTACTCCTAACTCAGGCCATAACAATACTCCTATCTCAGGCACTGACACTGTCCCTAACTAAGGTCTTCACACTACTCCAAACTCAGGCCATAACACTACTGCTACCTCAGGAACTAACATTCTCCCAAAAAAGGCCCTGATACTACTCCTAACTCAGGAACAGACACTCTACCTAACTAAGGCCTTGACATACACTTAACTGAGGCACACACAATGTCCCTAACTAAGACCAGGATGCTACTCACAACTCAGGTAGGGACACTGTCCCAAACTAAAGCCATGACACTAATCCTAACTCAGGCACTCACACTCAACCTCGCTAAGGCCTTGACAATACTCTTCAAGCAGGTACTGACACTGTTCCTAACTAAGACTTTTACACTACTCCTAACTCAGGACATAACACTACTCCTAACTCAGGTATTGACACTGTCCCTAACTAAGTCCCAGAGACTACCAAAAAATGAGGCATAGACACTGTCCCTAACTAAGACTAGGATGCTATGCACAACTCGGTAACAGACACAGTCCCTAACTAAACCCATTACACTAATCCTAACACAGTCACTCACACTCTGCCTCACTAAAGCATTGAAAATACTCTTAACTGAGGCACTGAAACTATCCCTAACTAAGGCCTTCATATTACTCCTAAATCAGGCCATAACACTATACCTAACTCGGAACTGACTTTCTCCCTAAAAAGGAACTGATACTACCCCTCATTCAGGCACT
>NW_020839776.1:0-4821 GCF_003676395.1 Aethalodelphis obliquidens | reverse complement strand
GATGAGGATAATGGGATATTGGTGCCTCTGTGGCTGCTGCTGCTGCTGTTGATGATGATGATAATGATGATGATGATGATGATGATGATGGGGAGAAGGAGGAGGAGGTGGAGGAGGACGAGGACGAGGACGAGGACCAGGACGAGGACGAGGACGAGGAAGGTGATCTAACAGTTTCACAGCCACCACTACACACCGTCCACTGTTTGGAAGTTAAAGGCAGGCGCGGAAGGCTCGGTGGGGGTAGGGAAAGGGGAGACTGCCATTTCTGGAGCCACAGTGCCATCCAGCGGAATGCGTTATGTGAAAAGCCCAGGCAGCCGAGCTGTGTCTTCTGCCCTGCGCAGGGAACCGCGAGGCTGTGCTGGGCAGAATGGGTTCTGCCCAGGGCGCAGGAGGTCTCCTCCACGGGGTTTCAGAGGCCTGTGAGGGCGCCGTGCGCGCCAGTGCGACCCTGTGTGGAAAATCATGAGCCCTCGGGGCCCCGGACACAGCAGGCATTTCCCGGACTGTCCAGCCCAGGGAGCGGAGCTTCCCCCGTCAGCCATTTTGGGGGTGGGCCCAGAGCAACTCTGCAACTTTTCCTCCGATGTCCCTGCTGGGGAGTGCCGGGGTGCCCTGCCTGCGGCCGCACTGGGGTCACGTGGCCCCCTTCCTCACCGGAAGCTGAGGGTCTTAGAGGTCCTGGAGCCGGGGCCATTTGCACCGGGCACTCCCAGGGGCGGCCATCTCGTGCTGCCCCTGGGGTTTCTGAGGGCCTTGCCCAGCTGCACACCCAGGGTCCAGTCCCCCGCCGAGAGCACACATGAAGGCACGGCCCGGAGCCCATTGCCCATGTGCACCCTCAGGACAACACACCCACCCCAGCCCCACGCCGCGCCGTCCCCACTGGGCCAGTTGCTTCCAGCCCTGTGGCTGTCTCCATCCCTTGAGACCTGGTAACTGGCTTTGAGCGAAACCATCTCCGCTTGGTGGCAGTATAGCTCCATCCAGGCCAACTAAGCGCCTAACCCTGCCCCCACTACATCATCAGGCCTGGGTTCTCCTCCCCTTCTAATGTAAAACCAAAAGCAAAACCAAACCAACACAGACAGTGCCACGAAGGAGGAGAGAAAAGGAAAGAAATCAACCACCCACCGGCACCCACGCGGACCACCAAATGCACAGGACGAAAGGACCACTGACCACGAGGCTGGACCCCCTGCAGTCCTTTCCACTTCCTTTCCTCCAAACCCCCCTTTTTCTTGACTCCTGCTCTTGGGAGAAGTAAAAGGCAAAGGATACACCATGCGACCTGGCTGGGTGACATGGCCTGAGTGTCTAAATCACAGGATTTCTCCTGGACCAGGTGGCAGCCACCTTACTGGTGGCGAAAACCTCGCTGGCTTGCAAGTCACTTTGTTGCAGGACTCCGCTTCCCTTTCAAGGCCCGGAGCTTCGGCTTGAGGCCACCACCTCGGGCTGGCCCAACAGTGCAGCCAGAAGTGGCTGGCCCAACCCGGAGGCGCCCCCAACATGGGGTGCCAAGGACTGGCTCTGGGCGGGCTGGCCTTGCCCTCACACAGGAACCTTGCAAGGCTAACAAACATCGCCAGTCACAGAGCCCCACACAGGGCCTTGCTTCTCTTGAGGATGGGCACAGACTCTGCTCCCACTTGAAGACCCCATTTATCTGGCTAAACAAGGGACGTTTCAGGTTTACACTGGCAGCTTGGGCCCACCTGCTGACCGAAGACTATCACCTGGAACACAGAGTGGCTGCGTGTCCCTTTTTGAGAGCCCCTCTGGGAATGCGTGTTTCAGCCATTCTCAGAGTATTTGCAGTGGTCAGAGGATGGGGTTGGGGTTGGGCGGGGGGGAGACAGGTGCGAGGGTATAGAAGAAAGCACAGGTGACAGCGTGTGTCAGTATGTTTGTGGTTGTGTGAGGGTGTGCTGTGTGTGGCGGGGTAGGAAGATAGGGTGTGTGTGTGTGTGTGTGTGTGCGTGTGTGTGTGTTTGTCTGTGTGTGTGTGTGTACTCGAGCCCATGCTCTCACACCTGTCTAAGGTGCTTGCCTGCCCGTGGGCATGTGTTGCCGTGGGTATCCGGCTGTGGGTGCTTGATTGCCTGGTCTTCTGAGCGGCGGCCAGCACCAACCTGCCTGGGCTTGTGGACAGGGAGGCGACCGCTCGTAAGTAATACAGTGAAATGTACACTGTTCGGATCACGCCATTGGATTGGGAACCAACGGCAAGCAGGGTGCAACTTGAGGAGGCCCCTGCTGGCTCACGTTTGGACCTGAAGGGCTTCCATAACGAGAACAACTGCACCGAATGGAAAGTCAAGAGATAATTTTGCAAGCCTCGAGTTCGTCATGCTGTTTCACTGCGAAGTAACTCCTAGATCTTGTTTGGTTTTGTTGATGTTTAGTTTTCTGGGTTTTCCCGGAGGGTGACAATGCCCTCCACCGCTGGAGAAGGGAAAAGATGTCGAGGAGGAAGGGGAAGAGTCCGAAGTGAACCACACGACTGCCTTCTCCTACACTCGTGCCTCCCCCTTAACCAAAGAGCAGACGTGCGAGGAGGACGCTGAGGACACTAGGCCAGCTCAGAATAGACAGTGAAAGGAATAGAGGGAAGCAGTAACTGACCACCACCACCACCACCACCACCACCGTCACCATCACCACCACCTCCACCACCGTAGCCACGACAAGCACGAGCGTTGCCGTGGATCCAGTGCAGGGGCGCTTCACTGTGTATCTTTTGCAACATGCACAGGGAGTGACAGGGAGACACAAGCTGCCGGCAGACCAAAGGACAGGCCACCAGGCAGCCCCTTGACCTGGGCATGGCGGCGGGGGCGGCGTGGGGGTCCCTCCTGAGTGCCATTAAGGGCTCCGACTCAGCAGTGGGCCCGCCGGGCCTACAGAAGGCAAAAGGAGAGGTAGAGCCACCTCTGACACCCTGAGTATGTCATGGGTACACTGCAAAGGGCCAAAGAGCCTCGGGATGCACTCAGGGCACTCAGGAAAGGTTAGGTAGAACCCTGGGACCTCTAGGTTACTAAGGGGAGGTAAGGGACACGAGAGGGGTGAGGTAATCCCCGATGGCAATTAAGGGATGGCTGTGAGGGAATGCCCCTTACTCTCCTAGTCCACGGGGGCATTTTCCCTTGCACAGGGAAAGTACACGTATTGGCCATGTTGAGCTTCCCAGGCACGCTCCCAACCGTGCCTTTTGTCCAGAGGGAAGAACTGAAAGTAAGGCATTGAGTGGAAGGCAGGAGCCGAAAGCGGAGAGCAAACAGAAATCAAAAGAAGGAACCATAATGGAGGTGAAGCATGAAGGCGATCCCCAGGGCACACTGTGTCCCAAGTTGGCAGATGGAACCGGCCGAAGCCTCCTGGGGCTTCCTGAGGGAAGAGCCGTCAGCCAAGGCTAAGTCTCAGCCACTCAGGCAAGGAGCAGAAGCGTGTCCAGGGAGAGGCCTGTTTGGCGATGCTGTAGTGCCCAACTGGGAAGTGGAAATAGCAACAGAAAAGGGCAAGGAGGAAGAACAGGGAACAAGGAAGGTAGGGCAACCGTCGGGTCCACGGAGACGGGCAGAGTGGGTACCAGTGCGGGGGCCTGCGCAGGCGTGCTGCCCTGAATGTGACCATGTGCGGGGTGGTGGGGGCGTGCGTGCGCGAGCCCGAGTGATTTCAGTAACATTAAGCCCTGGCGAACACAGGCAAGGGTGTGAAGCGATGCTGAGAGTAGGGGTTCCACCACGTGCTGCTCCCAATCCCTGCCCTCCTTCCTCCCTGCATTTCCCCCAAATCAGTGTCCGATGTGCCCTGATGTTTCATGCCTGGGAAAGATCCCCCTTAGGCCCTACCCGACAGGAAGGTGGTGACTTTTGTGGTCGCGGGATGTTTTCGTGTGTTTGTTTTTTCTCACCAATTTCAAAGGTGGGCCTACTTCCTGGGACAGCTTGGCCTACAAGAATGTCCCAAACAGACACTCCACTCCTCAATTCTAAGAGTCCTTCAGATACTTCAGCGTGTGCGAAATCCCTGGGACGTGGATGTGCTTTCCCTTGGAGCTCCCTCCTGCTCGCTCTGCACACCTAGGAAGACTTTAGAGGAGCAAAGAAAGGAAACGTTGAGGAAACTGTAAGGAGCCTCACGATCACCTTCCACATTGGTCTCGCGCCAGGCTCTGGGTGGCATATGGGCATGACATCCTTAAACACTCACGCCACGGTGACCGCCTGCTTTGCTTTGCATCTGCGGACACAAAATGTTCCCAGCCTCTTCAGGAAACAAAGGTTGTGGCCCTGCCATCGGCACTCACACACTGCCTCTGCCCCCAAGGGTGGCCCCCGAGGGCAATTCAAGATGGAGAAAAGCAGGATAGTAGTCCTGGAAAGTTCAGATGCATACCTAGGAATGATTTCAATGGACCAAGACTCTTGTGTCTTCCCATGATTAGAAAAGCACTCAAATCTCTGACTTGAGATGTTCTGGGTGAGGTGTTGCTGTTGTTGTTGTTGTTGTTCGTGGTGGTGCTGGTGCTGTGTTTATTTCACTGTTTTGTTTTTTGTCTTTGTGATTAGCAGCAATCTTTTGGTATTCCCCGACATGTTTCTATTTTTTCCTCTTTTATTCAACGAAAACTCCTACATAGCCTGGCTCCTTCCTCCCGTACTAATTCAAAACCTTTCCATAGCACTTTGTGAGTGGCTGTCGCCGTGTCTGTAGTCCTCAGTAAGATCCCCAAATAAAAGGTTCCTCTCAGCTTTTACGTTGTACCTTTTTCTGCTCTCTACACATCCCAGTCGGCTCTGGATAAAGGCC
>NW_020839775.1:0-4825 GCF_003676395.1 Aethalodelphis obliquidens | reverse complement strand
CAAAGAAATGAAGAATTGAACATTTTTCAGAGATGAGGACAGGCCAATTAAGCGCTAGGACGCCTGTATTTAAAAGTGACATCTGGGGTTCACGATGGCGGAGCAGAAGGACGTGCTCTCACTCTCTCTTGCAAGAGCACCGGAATCACACCTAACTGCTGAACAGTCATCGACAGGAAGACACTGGAACTCACCAAAAAAGATACCTCACGTGCAAAGACAAAGGAGAAGCCGCAATGAGACGGTAGGAGGGGCGCAATCACAGTAAAATCAAATCCCATAACTGCTGGGTGGGTGACTCACAAACTGGAGAACACTCATACCGCATAAGTCCACCCACTGGAGTGAAGGTTCTGAACCCCATGTCAGGCTTCCCAACCTGGGGGTCCAGCAACGAGAGGAGGAATTTCTAGAGAATCAGACTTTGAAGGCTAGTGGGATTTGATTGCAGAACTTCAGCAGGACTGGGGGAAAGAGACTCCACTCTTGGAGGGCACACACAAAGTAGTGTGCACGTCAGGACCCAGGGGAAGGAGCAGTGACCGCATAGGAGACTGAACCAGACCTACCTGCTAGTGTTGGAGGGTCTCCTGCAGAGGAAGGGGGTGGCTGTGGCTCACTGTGAGGACAAGGACACTGGCAGCAGAAGTTCTGGGAAGTACTCCTTGGCGTGAGCCCTCCCAGAGTCTGCCATTAGCCCCACCCAAGAGCCCAGGGAAGCCTCCAGTGTTGGGTCGCCTCAGGCCAAACAACCAACAGGGAGGGAACTCAGCCCCACCCATCAGCAGACAAGCAGATGAAAGTTTTACTGAGCTCTGCCCACCAGAGCAACACCCAGCTCTACCCACCACCAGTCCCTCCCATTAGGAAACTTGCACAAGCCTCTTAGATAGCCTCATCCACCACCAGAGGGCAGACAGCAGAAGCAAGAAGAACTACAGTCCTGCAGCCTGTGGAACAAAAACCACATTCACAGAAAGATAGACAAGATGAAAAGGCAGAGGGCTACGTAGCAGGTGAAGGAGCAAGATAAAACCCCAGAAAAACAACTAAATGATGTGTAGATAGGCAACCTTCCAGAAAAAGAATTCAGAATAATGATAGTGAAGATGATCCAGGACCTCAGAAAAAGAGTGGAGGCAAAGGTCGAGAAGATGCAAGAAAGGTTTAACAAAGACCTAGAAGAATTAAAGAACAAAGAAACAGAGGTGAACAATACAATAACTGAAATGAAAATTACACTAGAAGGAATCAATAGCAGAATAACTGAGGCAGAAGAACGGATAAGTGACCTGGAAGACAGAATGGTGGAATTCACTGCTGTGGAAGAGAATAAAGAAAAAAGAATGAAAAGAAATGAAGACAGCCTAAGAGACCTCTGGGACAGCATTAAACGCAATAACATTCGCATTGTAAGGGTCCCAAAAAAAGAAGAGAGAGAGAGAAAGGATCTGAGAAAATATTTGAAGAGATTGTAGTTGAAAACTTCCCTAACATAGGAAAGGAAATAGCCACCCACGTCCAGGAAGCACAGAGAGTCCCAGGTAGGATAAACCCAAGGAGAAAAACGCCAAGACACGTAGTAATCAAATTGACAAAAATTAAAGATGAAGAAAAAATATTGAAAGCAACAAGGGAAAAACAACATACAAGGGAATTCCCATAAGGTTAACAGCTGATTTTTCAGCAGAAACTCTACAAGCCAGAAGGGAGTGGCATGACATATTTAAAATGATGAAAGGGAAGAACCTACAACCAAGATTACTCTACCCAGCAAGGATCTCATTCAGAGTCGACGGAGAAATCAAAACCTTTACAGACAAGCAAACGCTAAGAGAATTCAGCACCACAAAACCAGCTCTACAACAAATGCTACAGGAACTTCTCTAAGTGAGAAACACTACAGAAGAACAGGACCTACAAAAACAAACCCAAAACAATTAAGAAAATGGGAATAGGAACATATGTATCGATAATTACCTTAAACATGAATGGATTAAATGCTCCAACCAAAAGACACAGGCTTGCTGAATGGATACAAAAACAAGACCCATATATAGGCTGTCTACAAGAGACCCAATTCAGACCTAGGGACACATACAGACTGAAAGTGAGGGGATGGAAAAAGATATTCCATGAAAATTAGAAATCAAAAGAAAGCTGGAGTAGCAATACTCATATCAGATAAAATAGAGTTTAAAATAAAGAATGTTACAAGAGAAAAGGAAGGACATAATGATCAAGGGATCAATCCAAGAAGAAGATACAACAATTATAAATATATATGCACCCAACATAGGAGCACCTCAATACATAAGGCAACTATCAGCTATAAAAGAGGAAATCGACAGTGACACAATAATAGTGGGGGACTTTAACACCTCACTTACACCAATGGACAGAACATCCAAACAGAAAATTAATAAGGAAACACAAGCTTTAGATGACACAATAGACCAGAGAGATTTAATTGATATTTATAGGACATTCCACCCCAAAACAGCAGATTACACTTTCTTTTCAAGTGTGCACGGAACACTATCCAGGGTAGATCACATCTTAGGTCACAAATCAAGCCTCAGTAAATTTAAAAAAATTGAAATCGTATGAAGCATGTTTTCTGACCACAACGCTATGAGATTAGAAATCAGTTACAGGGAAAAAAAATGTAAAAACCACAAACACATGGAGGCTAAACAGTATGTTACTAAATAACCAAGAGATCATGGAAGAAATAAAAGAGGAAATCAAAAAAAATACCTAGAGACAAATGACAACGAAAACACGATGACCCGAAACCTATGGGATGCAGCAAAAGCAGTTCTAAGAAGGAAGTTTATAGCAATACAAGCCTACCTCAAGAAACAAGAAACATCTAAAATAAACAATCTAACCTTACACCTAAAGGAACTAGAGAAAGAAGAAAAAACAAAGCCCAAAGTTAGCAGAAGGAAAGAAATCATAATGATCAGAGCAGAAATAAAGGAAATAGAAACAATGAAAATAATAGCAAAGATCAATAAAACTAAAAGCTGGTTCTTTGAGAAGATAAACAAAATTGATAAACCAGTAGCCAGACTCATCAAGAAAAAGAGGAAGAGGACTCAGATCAGTAAAATTAGAAATAAAAAGGAGAAGTTGCAAAAGACACTGCAGAAATACAATGCATCCTAAGAGACTACTACAAGCAACTCTATAAAATGAACAACCTGGAAGAAATGGACAAATTAAATATGGACAAATTAAATGGACAAATTAATATGGGCAAATTAAATGGACAAATTAATAAAATGAACAACCTGGAAGAAATGGACAAATTCTTAGAAAGGTATAACCTTCCAAGAGTGAACCAGGAAGAAATAGAAAATATGAACAGACCAATGACAAGTAATGAAATTGAAACTCTGATGAAAATTCTCCAACAAACAAAAGTCCAGGACCAGATGGCTTCACAGGTGAATTCTATCAAACATTTACAGAAGAGCTAACACCCATCCTTCTCAAACTTTTCCAAAAAATTGGACAGCTACATGTAAAAGAATGAAATTAGAACACTCCCTAACACCATACACAAAAATAAACTCAAAATGTATTAGAGACCTAAATGTAAGACCGGACACTATAAAACTCTCAGAGCAAAACATAGGAAGAATACTCTTTGACATAAACCACAGCAAGATCTTTTTTGATCCACCTCCTAGAGTAATGGAAATAAAAACAAAAATAAACAAATGGGACCTAATGAAACTTCAAAGCTTTTGCACAGCAAAGGAAACTACAAAAATGATGAAAAGACAACCCTCAGAATGGGAGAAAATATTTGCAAACGAATCCACAGACAAAGGATTATCTCCAAAATATATAAACAGCTGATGCAGCTCAATATGAAAAAAACAACCCAATCCAAAAATAGGCAGAAGACCTAAATAGACATTTCTCCAAAGAAGACATACACATGGCCAAGAAGCACATGAAAAGCTCCTCAACATCACTAATTATTAGAGAAATGCAAATCAAAACCAAAGTGAGTTGCATCACCTCCCACCAGTTAGAATGGGCATCATCAGAAAGTCAACAAACAACAAATGCTGGAGAGGGTGTGGAGAAAAGGGAACGTTCTTGCACTGTTGGTGGGAATGTAAATTGATACAGCCACTATGGAGAAAAGTATGGAGGTTCCTTAAAAAACTAAAAATAGAATTAACATATGACCCAGCAATCCCAATACTGGGCATATACCCAGAGAAAACCATAATTCAAAAAGACACATGCACCGCAATGTTCATTGCAGCACTATTTACAATAGCCAGGTCATGGAAGCAACCTAAATGCCCATCAACAGACGAATGGATAAAGAAGATGTGGTACATATATACAATGGAATATTACTCAGGCATAAAAAGAAATGAAATTGGGTCATTTGTAGAGATGTGGATGGATCCAGAGACTGTCATACAGAGTGAAGTAAGTCAGAAAGAGAAAAACAAATATCGTATATTAACACATCTATGTGGAACTTAGAAAAATGGTACAGATGAACCGGTTTGCAGGGCAGAAATTAAGACACAGATGTGGAGAACAAACCTATGGACACCAAGGGGGGAAAGTGGCGGGTGGTGGTGGTGGTGGTGGTGTGATGAATTGGGAGATTGGGATTGACATATATACACTAATATGTATTAAATGGATAACTAATAAGAACCTGCTGTATAAAAAAATAAAATAAAATTCAAAAAAAGAAAAACAGCCCAAATATATTATCTTACGGCTCTTGGAATTCAGCAGTATACAGTCAGGTCACTGGTATAAAGTCAGGGAACAGGGA
>NW_020839774.1:2464-4828 GCF_003676395.1 Aethalodelphis obliquidens | reverse complement strand
GTATCTATCCTTTTTTTTTTTTTTTGCGGTACGCGGGCCTCTCACTGTTGTGGCCTCTCCCGTTGCAGAGCACAGGCTTCCGACGCGCAGGCTCAGCGGCCATGGCTCACGGGCCCAGCCGCTCCGCGGCATGTGGGATCTTCCTGGACCGGGGCACAAACCCGTGTCCCCTGCATCGGCAGGCGGACTCTCAACCACTGTGCCACCAGGGAAGCCCCAAAAGTTTTTTTTAAATGATGGACCTAGATGAAATGGACCAATTCAATGAAAGACACAATTTGCCAAAACTCACAAACACAAAAAAGAAATAGACAATCTGAATTGCTTATATCTATTATAGAAATTTAATCAATAATTAATACCTTTTCAAAACAGAAAGCACCAGGTGCAGATAGGTTCACTGATGAATTCTATCAAACATACCAGTTCTCCACAATCTCTTTCAAGAATAGAGGTAGAGGGAATATTTCCTAGCACTACCCTAATACTAAAACCAGGCAAGGACTTCACAAGAAAAGAAAACTATAGATCAATACCTCTGATGAACAAAGATGAAAAAATCCTCAACAAAATATTAGCCAATTGAATTTAACAATCTATAAAATCATTATTCACCACAACCACGTGAGATTTATCCCAGGTATGCAAGGCTGGTTCAACATTCAAAAACCAATGAATGTGACCCATCACATCAAGAAACTAAAAAGGAAAAATCACTTGACCAAACCAACAGATCCAGAAAGAGCATCACACAAAATGTAACATGTGTTCACGAGAAAAATTCTCAGTGAACTAGGAATAGAGGGGAACCTCCTCAACTTGATAAAGAATAGCTACAAAAACTACAGCTGACATCATACTTAATGATGAGAAACTTGAAACTTTCCCACTAAGATCAGGTACAAGACAAGGATGTCCCCTGTCATCACTGCTTTACAAAATTATACTAGAAGTCCTAGCTAATGCATTAAAACAAGAACAAGAAGAAAAAAAGATATATCGATTGGAAAGGATGAAATAAAACTGTCTTTGTTCACAGATGACATGATCGCTTATATAGAAAATTTGTAATAATCAGCAAAAGAAAAAAAAAAAAAGACCTCCTGGAACTAATGTATGAGTGATAAAGCAAAGTTACAGGAAACAAGTTTAATATACAAAGTCAATTGACACAATACCATTTATACTAGCACCCCACAAATGAAATACTTAAATATAAATTTAACAAAATAGGTATAAGAACTATAGAGGAAAACTACAAAAATGATGAATGAAATCAAAGAACTAAATAAATGGAGAGATGTTCCATGTTCATGGACAGAAAGACTCAATATTTTCAAGATGTCAGTTCTTCCCAGCTCGATCTGTAGGTTCAGTGCAATCCCAATAAAAATCCCAGAAAGTTATTTTGTAGGTATTGACAAACTGATTCTAAAGTTTATAGGGAGGGGAAAAAACCCAGAATAGCCAACACAGTATCGAAGAAGAAGAACAAAGTTGTAGAACTAACACTACCAGATTTCAAGACTTACTATAAAGCTATGGTAATTCAGACAATGGGGTGTGTCTATGGTGGAAGAGTAGATAAATAGATAAGTGGAACAGAATAGAAAGCCTAGAAGTAGAGCAACGTACAGCCAACTGATCCTGGACAAAGGAAATGCAGTGGAGCAAAGAGAGACTTTAAATAAACAGTGCTGGAACAGCTGACATCCAACAGGCAGAAAATTGAATCCAGACACACACCTCACACCCTTCACAAAAACGAACTCAAAAAAAGGTCATAGCTCTGAATGTAAAACACAAACATATACAACTCCTAGAAGATGACATAGGAGAACACCTAGATGACTTTGGGAATGGTGGTGATTTTTTAGATGCAACACCAGAGGCATAATCTGTGAAAGAAATAATTGGTCAACTAGACTTCATTAAAATTTAAAACATGTGCTGTGTGGAAAACTGTCAAGAGAATGAGAAGACAAGACAGAGGCTGGGAGAAAATAGTTCAAAAGGAGACATGTCTGATAGAGGACTCTTCTTCAAAATACGTAAAGAACTCTTAAAACTCAAAAATAGGAAAACAAACAACCTGGTTAAAAATAGGCAGAAGGCCTTCACAGATACTTCACCAAAGAAGACATACAGATGACAAAGAAGCATATGAAAAGATGCTCCACATCATGTGTCCTCAAAGAAATGCAAATTAACATAATGAAATCCCACTACACACCTATTAAAATGGCCCAAATTTTTTTTTTTTTTTTTTTTTTTTTTTGGTTAGGGGGCTCTCTTCTTTTTTTGGCCCCCCCCGTTGGGGCGCGCCGGCCCGGCGCGCGCGGGCCCAGCGGCCCTCTCCCGGGC
>NW_020839774.1:0-2364 GCF_003676395.1 Aethalodelphis obliquidens | reverse complement strand
GTATCTATCCTTTTTTTTTTTTTTTGCGGTACGCGGGCCTCTCACTGTTGTGGCCTCTCCCGTTGCAGAGCACAGGCTTCCGACGCGCAGGCTCAGCGGCCATGGCTCACGGGCCCAGCCGCTCCGCGGCATGTGGGATCTTCCTGGACCGGGGCACAAACCCGTGTCCCCTGCATCGGCAGGCGGACTCTCAACCACTGTGCCACCAGGGAAGCCCCAAAAGTTTTTTTTAAATGATGGACCTAGATGAAATGGACCAATTCAATGAAAGACACAATTTGCCAAAACTCACAAACACAAAAAAGAAATAGACAATCTGAATTGCTTATATCTATTATAGAAATTTAATCAATAATTAATACCTTTTCAAAACAGAAAGCACCAGGTGCAGATAGGTTCACTGATGAATTCTATCAAACATACCAGTTCTCCACAATCTCTTTCAAGAATAGAGGTAGAGGGAATATTTCCTAGCACTACCCTAATACTAAAACCAGGCAAGGACTTCACAAGAAAAGAAAACTATAGATCAATACCTCTGATGAACAAAGATGAAAAAATCCTCAACAAAATATTAGCCAATTGAATTTAACAATCTATAAAATCATTATTCACCACAACCACGTGAGATTTATCCCAGGTATGCAAGGCTGGTTCAACATTCAAAAACCAATGAATGTGACCCATCACATCAAGAAACTAAAAAGGAAAAATCACTTGACCAAACCAACAGATCCAGAAAGAGCATCACACAAAATGTAACATGTGTTCACGAGAAAAATTCTCAGTGAACTAGGAATAGAGGGGAACCTCCTCAACTTGATAAAGAATAGCTACAAAAACTACAGCTGACATCATACTTAATGATGAGAAACTTGAAACTTTCCCACTAAGATCAGGTACAAGACAAGGATGTCCCCTGTCATCACTGCTTTACAAAATTATACTAGAAGTCCTAGCTAATGCATTAAAACAAGAACAAGAAGAAAAAAAGATATATCGATTGGAAAGGATGAAATAAAACTGTCTTTGTTCACAGATGACATGATCGCTTATATAGAAAATTTGTAATAATCAGCAAAAGAAAAAAAAAAAAAGACCTCCTGGAACTAATGTATGAGTGATAAAGCAAAGTTACAGGAAACAAGTTTAATATACAAAGTCAATTGACACAATACCATTTATACTAGCACCCCACAAATGAAATACTTAAATATAAATTTAACAAAATAGGTATAAGAACTATAGAGGAAAACTACAAAAATGATGAATGAAATCAAAGAACTAAATAAATGGAGAGATGTTCCATGTTCATGGACAGAAAGACTCAATATTTTCAAGATGTCAGTTCTTCCCAGCTCGATCTGTAGGTTCAGTGCAATCCCAATAAAAATCCCAGAAAGTTATTTTGTAGGTATTGACAAACTGATTCTAAAGTTTATAGGGAGGGGAAAAAACCCAGAATAGCCAACACAGTATCGAAGAAGAAGAACAAAGTTGTAGAACTAACACTACCAGATTTCAAGACTTACTATAAAGCTATGGTAATTCAGACAATGGGGTGTGTCTATGGTGGAAGAGTAGATAAATAGATAAGTGGAACAGAATAGAAAGCCTAGAAGTAGAGCAACGTACAGCCAACTGATCCTGGACAAAGGAAATGCAGTGGAGCAAAGAGAGACTTTAAATAAACAGTGCTGGAACAGCTGACATCCAACAGGCAGAAAATTGAATCCAGACACACACCTCACACCCTTCACAAAAACGAACTCAAAAAAAGGTCATAGCTCTGAATGTAAAACACAAACATATACAACTCCTAGAAGATGACATAGGAGAACACCTAGATGACTTTGGGAATGGTGGTGATTTTTTAGATGCAACACCAGAGGCATAATCTGTGAAAGAAATAATTGGTCAACTAGACTTCATTAAAATTTAAAACATGTGCTGTGTGGAAAACTGTCAAGAGAATGAGAAGACAAGACAGAGGCTGGGAGAAAATAGTTCAAAAGGAGACATGTCTGATAGAGGACTCTTCTTCAAAATACGTAAAGAACTCTTAAAACTCAAAAATAGGAAAACAAACAACCTGGTTAAAAATAGGCAGAAGGCCTTCACAGATACTTCACCAAAGAAGACATACAGATGACAAAGAAGCATATGAAAAGATGCTCCACATCATGTGTCCTCAAAGAAATGCAAATTAACATAATGAAATCCCACTACACACCTATTAAAATGGCCCAAATTTTTTTTTTTTTTTTTTTTTTTTTTTGGTTAGGGGGCTCTCTTCTTTTTTTGGCCCCCCCCGTTGGGGCGCGCCGGCCCGGCGCGCGCGGGCCCAGCGGCCCTCTCCCGGGC
>NW_020839773.1:2464-4828 GCF_003676395.1 Aethalodelphis obliquidens | reverse complement strand
GTATCTATCCTTTTTTTTTTTTTTTG
Source organism: Aethalodelphis obliquidens (assembly GCF_003676395.1). Classification (NCBI taxonomy): domain Eukaryota; kingdom Metazoa; phylum Chordata; class Mammalia; order Artiodactyla; family Delphinidae; genus Aethalodelphis; species Aethalodelphis obliquidens. The sequence goes on along the minus strand of NW_020839773.1, from coordinate 4,802 downwards.
CGGTACGCGGGCCTCTCACTGTTGTGGCCTCTCCCGTTGCAGAGCACAGGCTTCCGACGCGCAGGCTCAGCGGCCATGGCTCACGGGCCCAGCCGCTCCGCGGCATGTGGGATCTTCCTGGACCGGGGCACAAACCCGTGTCCCCTGCATCGGCAGGCGGACTCTCAACCACTGTGCCACCAGGGAAGCCCCAAAAGTTTTTTTTAAATGATGGACCTAGATGAAATGGACCAATTCAATGAAAGACACAATTTGCCAAAACTCACAAACACAAAAAAGAAATAGACAATCTGAATTGCTTATATCTATTATAGAAATTTAATCAATAATTAATACCTTTTCAAAACAGAAAGCACCAGGTGCAGATAGGTTCACTGATGAATTCTATCAAACATACCAGTTCTCCACAATCTCTTTCAAGAATAGAGGTAGAGGGAATATTTCCTAGCACTACCCTAATACTAAAACCAGGCAAGGACTTCACAAGAAAAGAAAACTATAGATCAATACCTCTGATGAACAAAGATGAAAAAATCCTCAACAAAATATTAGCCAATTGAATTTAACAATCTATAAAATCATTATTCACCACAACCACGTGAGATTTATCCCAGGTATGCAAGGCTGGTTCAACATTCAAAAACCAATGAATGTGACCCATCACATCAAGAAACTAAAAAGGAAAAATCACTTGACCAAACCAACAGATCCAGAAAGAGCATCACACAAAATGTAACATGTGTTCACGAGAAAAATTCTCAGTGAACTAGGAATAGAGGGGAACCTCCTCAACTTGATAAAGAATAGCTACAAAAACTACAGCTGACATCATACTTAATGATGAGAAACTTGAAACTTTCCCACTAAGATCAGGTACAAGACAAGGATGTCCCCTGTCATCACTGCTTTACAAAATTATACTAGAAGTCCTAGCTAATGCATTAAAACAAGAACAAGAAGAAAAAAAGATATATCGATTGGAAAGGATGAAATAAAACTGTCTTTGTTCACAGATGACATGATCGCTTATATAGAAAATTTGTAATAATCAGCAAAAGAAAAAAAAAAAAAGACCTCCTGGAACTAATGTATGAGTGATAAAGCAAAGTTACAGGAAACAAGTTTAATATACAAAGTCAATTGACACAATACCATTTATACTAGCACCCCACAAATGAAATACTTAAATATAAATTTAACAAAATAGGTATAAGAACTATAGAGGAAAACTACAAAAATGATGAATGAAATCAAAGAACTAAATAAATGGAGAGATGTTCCATGTTCATGGACAGAAAGACTCAATATTTTCAAGATGTCAGTTCTTCCCAGCTCGATCTGTAGGTTCAGTGCAATCCCAATAAAAATCCCAGAAAGTTATTTTGTAGGTATTGACAAACTGATTCTAAAGTTTATAGGGAGGGGAAAAAACCCAGAATAGCCAACACAGTATCGAAGAAGAAGAACAAAGTTGTAGAACTAACACTACCAGATTTCAAGACTTACTATAAAGCTATGGTAATTCAGACAATGGGGTGTGTCTATGGTGGAAGAGTAGATAAATAGATAAGTGGAACAGAATAGAAAGCCTAGAAGTAGAGCAACGTACAGCCAACTGATCCTGGACAAAGGAAATGCAGTGGAGCAAAGAGAGACTTTAAATAAACAGTGCTGGAACAGCTGACATCCAACAGGCAGAAAATTGAATCCAGACACACACCTCACACCCTTCACAAAAACGAACTCAAAAAAAGGTCATAGCTCTGAATGTAAAACACAAACATATACAACTCCTAGAAGATGACATAGGAGAACACCTAGATGACTTTGGGAATGGTGGTGATTTTTTAGATGCAACACCAGAGGCATAATCTGTGAAAGAAATAATTGGTCAACTAGACTTCATTAAAATTTAAAACATGTGCTGTGTGGAAAACTGTCAAGAGAATGAGAAGACAAGACAGAGGCTGGGAGAAAATAGTTCAAAAGGAGACATGTCTGATAGAGGACTCTTCTTCAAAATACGTAAAGAACTCTTAAAACTCAAAAATAGGAAAACAAACAACCTGGTTAAAAATAGGCAGAAGGCCTTCACAGATACTTCACCAAAGAAGACATACAGATGACAAAGAAGCATATGAAAAGATGCTCCACATCATGTGTCCTCAAAGAAATGCAAATTAACATAATGAAATCCCACTACACACCTATTAAAATGGCCCAAATTTTTTTTTTTTTTTTTTTTTTTTTTTGGTTAGGGGGCTCTCTTCTTTTTTTGGCCCCCCCCGTTGGGGCGCGCCGGCCCGGCGCGCGCGGGCCCAGCGGCCCTCTCCCGGGC
>NW_020839773.1:0-2364 GCF_003676395.1 Aethalodelphis obliquidens | reverse complement strand
GTATCTATCCTTTTTTTTTTTTTTTGCGGTACGCGGGCCTCTCACTGTTGTGGCCTCTCCCGTTGCAGAGCACAGGCTTCCGACGCGCAGGCTCAGCGGCCATGGCTCACGGGCCCAGCCGCTCCGCGGCATGTGGGATCTTCCTGGACCGGGGCACAAACCCGTGTCCCCTGCATCGGCAGGCGGACTCTCAACCACTGTGCCACCAGGGAAGCCCCAAAAGTTTTTTTTAAATGATGGACCTAGATGAAATGGACCAATTCAATGAAAGACACAATTTGCCAAAACTCACAAACACAAAAAAGAAATAGACAATCTGAATTGCTTATATCTATTATAGAAATTTAATCAATAATTAATACCTTTTCAAAACAGAAAGCACCAGGTGCAGATAGGTTCACTGATGAATTCTATCAAACATACCAGTTCTCCACAATCTCTTTCAAGAATAGAGGTAGAGGGAATATTTCCTAGCACTACCCTAATACTAAAACCAGGCAAGGACTTCACAAGAAAAGAAAACTATAGATCAATACCTCTGATGAACAAAGATGAAAAAATCCTCAACAAAATATTAGCCAATTGAATTTAACAATCTATAAAATCATTATTCACCACAACCACGTGAGATTTATCCCAGGTATGCAAGGCTGGTTCAACATTCAAAAACCAATGAATGTGACCCATCACATCAAGAAACTAAAAAGGAAAAATCACTTGACCAAACCAACAGATCCAGAAAGAGCATCACACAAAATGTAACATGTGTTCACGAGAAAAATTCTCAGTGAACTAGGAATAGAGGGGAACCTCCTCAACTTGATAAAGAATAGCTACAAAAACTACAGCTGACATCATACTTAATGATGAGAAACTTGAAACTTTCCCACTAAGATCAGGTACAAGACAAGGATGTCCCCTGTCATCACTGCTTTACAAAATTATACTAGAAGTCCTAGCTAATGCATTAAAACAAGAACAAGAAGAAAAAAAGATATATCGATTGGAAAGGATGAAATAAAACTGTCTTTGTTCACAGATGACATGATCGCTTATATAGAAAATTTGTAATAATCAGCAAAAGAAAAAAAAAAAAAGACCTCCTGGAACTAATGTATGAGTGATAAAGCAAAGTTACAGGAAACAAGTTTAATATACAAAGTCAATTGACACAATACCATTTATACTAGCACCCCACAAATGAAATACTTAAATATAAATTTAACAAAATAGGTATAAGAACTATAGAGGAAAACTACAAAAATGATGAATGAAATCAAAGAACTAAATAAATGGAGAGATGTTCCATGTTCATGGACAGAAAGACTCAATATTTTCAAGATGTCAGTTCTTCCCAGCTCGATCTGTAGGTTCAGTGCAATCCCAATAAAAATCCCAGAAAGTTATTTTGTAGGTATTGACAAACTGATTCTAAAGTTTATAGGGAGGGGAAAAAACCCAGAATAGCCAACACAGTATCGAAGAAGAAGAACAAAGTTGTAGAACTAACACTACCAGATTTCAAGACTTACTATAAAGCTATGGTAATTCAGACAATGGGGTGTGTCTATGGTGGAAGAGTAGATAAATAGATAAGTGGAACAGAATAGAAAGCCTAGAAGTAGAGCAACGTACAGCCAACTGATCCTGGACAAAGGAAATGCAGTGGAGCAAAGAGAGACTTTAAATAAACAGTGCTGGAACAGCTGACATCCAACAGGCAGAAAATTGAATCCAGACACACACCTCACACCCTTCACAAAAACGAACTCAAAAAAAGGTCATAGCTCTGAATGTAAAACACAAACATATACAACTCCTAGAAGATGACATAGGAGAACACCTAGATGACTTTGGGAATGGTGGTGATTTTTTAGATGCAACACCAGAGGCATAATCTGTGAAAGAAATAATTGGTCAACTAGACTTCATTAAAATTTAAAACATGTGCTGTGTGGAAAACTGTCAAGAGAATGAGAAGACAAGACAGAGGCTGGGAGAAAATAGTTCAAAAGGAGACATGTCTGATAGAGGACTCTTCTTCAAAATACGTAAAGAACTCTTAAAACTCAAAAATAGGAAAACAAACAACCTGGTTAAAAATAGGCAGAAGGCCTTCACAGATACTTCACCAAAGAAGACATACAGATGACAAAGAAGCATATGAAAAGATGCTCCACATCATGTGTCCTCAAAGAAATGCAAATTAACATAATGAAATCCCACTACACACCTATTAAAATGGCCCAAATTTTTTTTTTTTTTTTTTTTTTTTTTTGGTTAGGGGGCTCTCTTCTTTTTTTGGCCCCCCCCGTTGGGGCGCGCCGGCCCGGCGCGCGCGGGCCCAGCGGCCCTCTCCCGGGC
>NW_020839772.1:626-4831 GCF_003676395.1 Aethalodelphis obliquidens | reverse complement strand
GTCAGGCCCTAACTTCTGAGCACCCCACGTTTTCTGATGTGAGCCCAGTGATGCCAGGACACTCCTGTCATGTTCCCATCACCATGGGGATGTGGGCCTTCTGCTCTGAGGTCCCAATGTCTGGGTTGCTCACAGTTTCATGATGTGGGCTGTCTGGTGTTACTTCACTCTGGCCTGGATCCCCTAGCCTCTGTGCTCTGGGCCGCCTGCTGGGAGGTTCCAACTGCTGGATTCCTCACCTTTCTTATTTTTGGGCCCTCTGTTGTGAGGCTCCTCCTGCCTGCCTCACTCCCAGCCCCTTGGTGATGGGTGTCCTATGGTTTGAAGCCACATGTTCTGCGTTCCTCACCTTTAGATGATGTGGCCCTACTCATGTGAGGACACTCCTGCCTGGTTCCAATCCATTTGGTGATGTGGGCCCTCTGGTGTGAGTCTGATACTGACTGGGTTCATCACACTTCTCTGAGGTGGGCCCTCTGCTGTGAGGTCATTCGTGCCTGGTTGGCACACATCGCCTTGGCGACGTCAGCCCTCTGGTGGCAGTTGGAGCCTGCTGGGAGCCACCTTCCCTTGGTGATGAGGGTCCTCTGGCGTCAGGCCCTAACTGCTGGTCTCCCAAAATTTTCTGATACGTTCTCAGTGGTGCGAGGACACTCCTACCAGATTTATATCCCCATGGGGATGTGGGCCTCCTGCTCTGAGGTCCCAATGGCTGGGTTGCTCAGTTTCATGACATGGGCCCTCTTCTGTGAGTTCACTGTGGCCTGGATGCCATAGCCTCGGTGCTCTGGGCCGCCTGCTGGGAGGTTCCAACTGCTGGATTCCTCACTTTTTTATTCTATGGGCCCAGTGTTGTGAGGCTACTCCTGCCTGCCTCACTCCGAGGCCCTTGGTGATGTGGGTCCTCTGGTTTGAGGACACATGTGCTGAGTACCTCACCTTTCGATGATGTGGCCCCACTGGTGTGAAGACACTGTGCCTGGTTCCCATCCCCTTGGTGATGTGGGCCCTCTGGTGAGAGTCTGATGTTGGCTGGGTTTCTCACCCTTCTGTGAGGTGGGACCTCTGCTGTGAGGTAACTCCTGCCTGGCTTGCTCACATTGCCTTGGCAACGTGAGCCCTCAGGTGGCAGTTGTAGCCTGCTGGGAATCTCCTCCCCTCGGTTATGAAAGCTCTGGATAAAACACATATGCCATTTTTTGCCAAGTGCATTATTTTCCAAGTTCTATCTCTTTACCTATGCTTTAAGACTGACTCCCGTGTACCTTCTGAAATCGGTTTCCAGCAATTCTGCCCCGCATTCAAGTCCTCCTCGCAGCCTTACTTCAGTATAATTTTGGATGATACCTGTCATTTATAACTCTGCAGGTTTGTGAATTACAGTGCCCCTGAGCTCCTTTCTTCAACTCGCTTTCTTGTTAGCTGGCCGCAACACAGCAGGATTGCTTCAGGCCCTAGTGTGGTTCCGGCATGGCACGCTGAGCCTTTGGTTAATTCCTCTTCCTGGTGGGAAATGAGAGTTAAATTTGCCCGTCCAGACACCTCCAGCTAGTCTCTCATTGGTTCTCCCTATTCCTGTTCATTTTCCGCAGAAATTGCAAACTGGGCCAAACAGGAGGTTAAAGGCACTGACTCTCCAAGTGGGGAGAGTGTTAGTAAAGCGTCTGGAATGTTGCACCCGAGTACCAGGGGACGAAAACTGAGACACATTTGAACACGTTTCCCGATCACACGGTGTATCATACTCTGGGTTCCACATGCATGTTTTAGCTGAAGGAAGAATCCCTTAAACCTGGAGAGTTGAGACCCATGGAATGGGTACCATGCAATATGACTTCAAAGGGTCTGCATTTGCTCACCGAACCTCACCAATCCTATCACTGCTGCGTTTATGCCGCTGTACACACGCTTGATTCTCTTTTGGAGACATGTAAATCCATAGGTTTTAAGATTCTTACTAGTCAGGTATATACTTAGGCGTTTAATATGGGGTGTTGAGTCCACTTCATTGAGCAAGGAGTAGCTCTTGTCTATTTCATATTTGGCTAATGGAACGGTATCTGTGCTAATTTCAATCTCTGGTTTTATGCAGCACCCCAACTCACCTTTCCCCTTAAGCAAGCATAAGTTGGTTTTCTGCGTTTGAGACACTCTTCTGTTTTGTAATTCAGTTCCTGTGTAGCCAAGTTTAGATTCCGTGTATTAGTGATATCTTATGATGTTTCTTTTTCTGTGTGACTTATTTCACTTAGAATCATCGTACCTGAATCCACTCATTATGCTGCTACGGGCCTGATGACATAGATTTCATTGCTGAGTGATATTGCATTGTACGTATGTGCCACAACTTCTTTATCCATTTTTCGCTTTCTGTGATATTGAACTTGTACCGTAAATGAGGTTCTTGTAAACAGAGCCGTCCCAAACTTTGGGGTGGCTGTGTCTTTTTGATTTTAGTTTCCCTAAGCTATAGGACCATAAGTGGAAGTGCCCTAGGCTCTGTTGCTTTGTTTTTTGGATGTTTCAGGAAACACCATACACTTCTCCCGAGTGGCTGTTGGCAATTTACATCCCGCCCATCAGCATAACTAGGCTCCCAGTTCTCCATGGCCTGTCCTGCCTTTCTGGATTTTACACTTTTTTCAGATGGCCCTTTTGACCGGGGGGCAGTGAGACTTCACTGTAGTGCAGATTTCCTTTGCAAGCTTGCTTGGTTGGCCAAAAAGGGCGTATGCGTTTTTTCCTGAATATATTCAGGAAAAAAGCCATATGCCCTTTTTGGCCAAGTGCATCATTGTGGACGTTCTGCCTCTTTTCCTATGCTTTACATGCAATTCCAGTCTACCTCCTGAAATCGGTTTCCTGCAATTCTGCCCCGCTTCCGAGTCCTCTTGGCAGCCTTACTTCAATATATTTTTGGACGATAGCTGTCATTTATAACTCTGCAGGTTTGTGAATTACAGTGCCCCTGAGCTCCTTTCTTCAACTCACTTTCTTGTGAGCTGCCCACAACACCGCAGGATTGCTTCAGGCCCTAGTGTGGTTCCGGAATGGCTCGCAGAGCTTTTGGTTAATTCCTCTTCCTGGTGGGAAATAAGAGTCAAATTTGCCCGTCCAGACACCTCCAGCTTTTCTCTCATTGGTTCTCCCTATTCCTGTTCATTTTCCAAAGAAATTACAAACTGGGAAAAACAAGAGTTTAAAGGCACTGACTCTCCAAGTGGGGAGAGTGTTAGTAAAGCGTCTGGAATGTTGCCCCCGAGTACCAGGGGACGAAAACTGAGACACATTTGAACACGTTTCCCGATCACACGGTGGATCGTACTCTGGGTTCCACATGCATGTTTTACCTGAAGGAAAAATCCCTTAAACCTGGTGAGTTGAGACCCATGGAATGGGTACCATGCAATATGAGTTCAAAGGGTCTGCATTTGCTCACCGAACCTCACCAATCCTATCACTGCTGCGTTTATGCCGCTGCACACACACTTGATTCTCTTTCGGAGACATATAAATCAATAGGTTTTAAGATTCTTACTAGTCAGGTATATGCTTAGGCGTTTAATATGGGGTGTTGAGTCCACTTCATTGAGCAAGCAGTAGCTCTTGTCTATTACATATTTGGCTTATGGAATGGTATCTGTGCTAATTTCAATCTCTGGTTTTATGCAGCACCCCAACTCACCTTTCCCCTTAAGCAAGCATAAGTTGGTTTTCTAAATTTGAGACCCTGTTCTGTTTTGGAATTCAGTTCCTGTGTAGCCAAGTTTACATTCCGTGTATTAGTGATATCTTATGATGTTTCTTTTTCTGTGTGACTTATTTCACTTAGAATCATCGTACCTGAATCCACTCATTATGCTGCTACGGCCCTGATGACATAGAGTTCATTGCTGAGTGATATTGCATTGTACGTTAGTACCACAACTTCTTTATCCATTTTTCGCTTTCTGTGATATTGAACTCTTACCGTAAAGGAGGTTCTTGTAAACAGAGCCGTCCCAAACTTTGGAGTGGCTGTGTCTTTTTGATTTTAATTTCCCTAAGCTATAGGACCATAAGTGGAAGTGCCCTAGGCTCTGTTGCTTTGTTTTTTAGATGCTTCAGGAAACACCATACACTTCTCCAGAGTGGCTGTTGGTAATTTACATCCCGCCCATCAGCATAACAAGGCTCCCAGTTCTCCATGGCCTGTCCTGCCTTTC
>NW_020839772.1:0-616 GCF_003676395.1 Aethalodelphis obliquidens | reverse complement strand
GCAGATTTCCTTTGCAAGCTTGCTTGGTTGGCCAAAAAGGGCGTATGCGTTTTTTCCTGAGTATATTCAGGAAAAAACTCATACGCCCTTTTTGGCCAGGTGCATCATTGTCGATGTTCTGAGTCTTTTCATATGTTTTCAGTGCAAGTCCAGTCTACCTCCTGAAATTGGTTTCCTGCAATTCTGCCTTGCTGTCAGTGCCTCTTCATAGCCTTACCTCAATATACTTTTGGAAAATAGTTGGCCTTTATAACTCTGCAGATTTTTGAATTGCAGTGGCCCTTAGCTCCATGTTTCAGCTCTTATTTTTGTGATCTTGCCTCATATCCACAGGATTTCTTAGGCCCTATTTTTCTTCTGGGTTGCCTTGCTCTGCCTTTGGTTAATTCTTCTTCCTGATGTGAAATTAGAGTGACATGTGCCCATTGAAACCGCTACAGCCATTTTCTCACTGGTTCCTCCTATTCCCATTCATCCTCCGCACTAACTGCAGACTGTGCGATACTGGAACTTAAAGGCATTGACTCTCCATGTGGAGATGTTGTTAGTAAAGTGGCTGGAATGTTGATCCGGAGCCCCAGGAGAGGAAAATGAGGTGCGTTTTAGAAACCTTTCC
>NW_020839771.1:0-4833 GCF_003676395.1 Aethalodelphis obliquidens | reverse complement strand
ATCTCCCTGTGATTCAGTTAACCTTCGAAGATATACATTACTACATACGTAGAAAGTTAAGCTCAAAAAGGTAAAGTAACTTGTTTAACAACATAAAGCTAGTAAGTGTTGGACTTAGAACTTAATCCAACTCTTCATGGGACCAGAGACCAAAAATTTAACCACCAGGCTATACTCAACCTTGTTGAGTTTGCCACGTGGACAGATGTAAACAGCCATCATCCATTTCCTCATCACCACACCGCAGACAATCAAATCGCAGCCAAGCTCTTACGGTACAAAGACAACTTTGCCTTAGGATCATAATGTCATTAGCAGCTATGCTCAGTTTTAAAGCCATATTTCTTTGTTAGCCATTCTGAGAGACATGAGGCCATCCTGGGAAAGAAGGACTAGCAGAAAATAAGATGAACAATGAAAACACTCTTTGCCTACAGGGCTGGCTGTGAGGCTTCCTGCATGTACAAAGATGAGAGTATTGACCCACCATCAGTAGGGTGGAAACTCAGGAATTCTTTCTCTAATAGCAGACATGGAAAGCTAGTACACATCTAGTCACTTTTTGGGGGGATCCTCTGAACAACTTCTGTAAAATAACCTCCAGGGTAAAGAGCACTGACTGGAGCAATGAACTAGAGTTACACTACAGTCCATGGGAAAATCAAATCCATAGCTCTGGCCAAAGTATGTTAGAGAAAAGTCATACAAGGTATATAATATCCTCAAAAAAAGCTATTTTTTTCCAAGCTGGTCACATGTCAAAGCACAGAAAGAGTAAAAACATAGAGGGGCTCTAGGAGATTGGCTACAGGGAACCATGAAAATTTTATCTATAAACATGAAATCTAACTAGCATGGGATTAAATTTGAAGGGGTTTCCCAAAACAGAAATTCTGCCTCCAAAATGTATATATGCTGGACTTGACTCTATTTATTCTATTAATTGCTCAGTTAAAAACTTATGTGATATCAGTAGAAGGACAAAATGAAAAGCATAGGAACCAAAAACAATAGGAAAAAATAGGAAAGGGGGAGGGAGGGATGGAGGGAGGGAGGGAGGGAGGCAAGTGGCCCAGAATGAAACAGAAGGACATGAAGCAGAGGACACAGGAGATATTAAACAATTAGCTTTGGCATTAGAAAGCTAAATGTAAAAACATTTACAGAATTGCTTACACGGACTTTATCTTATACTACATCTTAAGTCACAGAACTCTAATGCAAACACACTGCATGTGCAAAGCAAGATGTATTCATATGCACTATAAATCATAATGAGATTATTTTAAATAGCATGACTCGGCTCTTAAGCTATCTGTTTCTGATAATATTTACATAACAGGTTTTACATCTTTAGAAGGGCATTGGCTCTCGTTCAGTGCTTCCTGGCCCATGTCTCCTATGTCATCTACCGACTTAGCACCCAAGTTTGTCCACATATGGTTACTCGGTGCTTTGTAGATGGAAGGGCACCACAAGCCGAGGAATGCAGACAGCCTCAAGAAGCTGGAAAAAGCAAAGACATAGATTTTCTCCTAGTGCCTCCAGAAAGGAATGCAGACCTATACACACCTTGTTTTCTCCCAGTGAGACTCATTTTGGACTTCTGGCTTCAAGAACTGTAAGGTAATAAATGGGTGTTTTTTTAAGCCGCCACGTTTGTTGTAATTTGTTACAACAGCCATAGGAAACAAATACATTTCCTTTCCCATTTCTTTGATTTCTAAGCCCTTTCTCTTTCTCCATTACTAATCTCATGCAATTTTTTCAATGGGAATATCAGCACCTCAATCTCTTATCTTGGTTTACCAAGCACAGGCTGCCAAAACCAAGGGATGTCTTCATCTTCACACACACCTCCTCTCTCAGCTCTTGCCATTTAGTTACAACAATCCAAAGACCTGATGGATTAATTTGTAGCCTCAAATGACATCTGTCCCCTTCATTTATACCATATTCCAACTTTCTCATGTTATTGTCCTCCTACATTATTGTCCTCTCTTCCTCCTGGACTGCTTCAGAGGGTAAAAGAACAAAAAAGGGATACAACCACTCATGTTGGTTACGTGGCTTTCACTTGCCCTGATGTAGAGACAAGGCAAAGGCATACTTGTATAATGGAAACTGCCACACAAAGGGACAGAATTGGACATGAAGAAATGGATGTTTCATCTAAATCTATGCCTCCTTACTGGTGCACAAAGAGAAAGACAAATGAGGGAGGGTGACGATGGAAGAATTATTATCAAAACTTCTATTACCCTCTAACAATCAAAGAAAGGCAGGTAGGAATCCAAAGGTCTTCCTCTATGTACAATAATATGACAGGTCTCATTAATTCAATCAAGTACCATTGAATGGCTAAACTGTATGCCTGCCATTTTGCTCAGTTCTAAGGGTGACAGAAATTAAGTAGGGTCATAGTCCCTTCCCTGTGGGAGTTTACAGTCCTATCCTGTTAGGGTAACAAAATCATCATCTATTAAAGAATTAGAAACTATCCCAATACAATATATTATCAAGAACTAAATCTTATGATTCTTATTCAATGAACTATACACTACAGAAAAAGGTGAGATCAATGAAGGCCAGAGTATGTGGAGAAAGCTTCTTAAGTTGGCGTCCAGATGAGAAAGCCACTTTTTTGCCCCTGACTTAATTTCTTCAGCATAAGCGCTCTTTGTGAATGAGGATGAAGATGAAGATATCTGTAAAGGTTCATTCCTAGGTCAGGGCTAGCCCACATGAGTCACTCTGCTTTCCCTGCTACTGAGAGCAGAGTCTTTACTCCTGGTACTCATTCTCAGAGAGACAGCTAGGATAATGGATTAAAAGAGATGGAAAAAAATGGAAAGAGGCAGTAGGTGAAAAAAAAAACAGAGTCTAAATAAAGCAAAGCTAGAAAGAGAGAGAAAGAAAAAAGTGGCATCCATCAGTCTTCAAAATGACAATTATAGGCTCCTCGTCAAAGCTCATAGCACTGAGGATGAGAGTCGTGAGAACTAAGCCTAACATCTCCCCAAATGCTGCTTCAGTGGCACAAAGACACAGCTCTAGTTTTTTTCCCTCTCTTGCTCTTGCCCACCAGGAGCTTAAGGACACCCTTGGAAGATGTATTCCAGATTGCTGGCAGCAGAACTCACTGACATTGGGCCCTGTTCTCCAAACCGTCAATACTATACCCAAGATAATAATAATGAAAAGCAGCTAAATCTGACTCTATCGTGACGGGACTGACAAAGTGACCACATTGTAAGTGGCAGCCTGTAATTTACAAAAGTCTGGGAGGTATACAACTCTGGCCCAAAGAACATGGCATACAGTAGACACTCAATATATGCTTGTCGAATGAATGCTCAAACGAGTGACTGTACAGTACAGCATAAGCTCGAGAATATGGAGACTTTCTAGTATAATACCGCTAGTAATATGAACTTGCTTTCAGTGAACGTTCGTGTGACTCAGGACACCGTGTCCCACAAAGGATATTCTTAGGCTTCCAGTTCTTGCCTATCTCTTCAGTCTCCACTGATACCATCCTCCCACTTGCTCACCAGGCTCCACTGACCTTCTTTCAAATCCCCAGATGTCTTCTGCTTTCTGCCATCTCAGGGCAGTTGCGTATGCTTTTGTCTCTGTCCAGAATACCACCTCTTCTCCTCACCTCACCACCACTGACTAGCTCCTACTCATCCTTGAGGTCCCTGGATTTTTCAATCTCCTATTTGAACCAGTATATAGTTTATAATATTCATGTAATTAAGAAAAACAGTTGATGTCAGGAAAGGTCTGTAATAGCATGTCCTTAGTGTCATTGTCATAGTTGGAAGAATAAGCTGATCAGACCATGAGTCTTGCCCATTGTACTAATTCTTAAATTTTGTGCCTAGTGTAGCCTAGTGACAAAAAAGATACAACAAAGGTAAATTAAACAGAGTTGAGAATGACTCATTCTCTTTGATTTTTATTCTACAGTCCAAGAATCGGTCCCATTCCTCCCTGCACATTCCCTCCTGCAGCACATTTCCCACCACCACACTATCAATCCCCACTCTATATTCTGACCCCATTCAAAACTCAGAAAATGAACCTGCTGAAGTAATGGAAAAGTAACTGAAACCCCAGAAGAATGGGGCAATGAGTGTCATTTTGTTTCTATGCTCCAGTCTCTTCCAAGGCAAATGAACCTATGGGCCACCTACTATCAGAATCTATCCCAAGGACCCTCCCCATCAACGTGCCTTCACAAAACAGAGTTTACCAGCTATAGCAGCATAAATGCTGATGCTTTTGTTAAGGCAGGAAAAAAACCCACTATCTTATTTGCTTTCATTCTCCACTAAGACTCCACTAGAAATTCCTTCCTTGGCAATACTCTCATTGTGGCTGTAGTGGGAATGACAGCGTGGCCTCCACGAACACCATGATGCACAGTGGTTTCTCTCTCTATGCTGTGTGACAGGAAAGATCTATAGGTCACTTGTTGTGTTTTGGTCCAAACCCAAGCATGATAATGAGATGCTAATGTAGCATAAGGAAATCCCTATTTTATGTCATTAATAGAAATATAGACACTGACATATTGTAAACACTCATAGTATAAGGGCCCGGTATGCAGACCACCAAGAGGGTCTCCTGGGGGTCTAGGAGCACAGGCTGAAAATTACTGAAGTTAGCATATTTTGTCATTCTATGTTCCTTCTTCAGAGGGTGCGATTTGAGGAGTGGTACGGTTGCCTCTTGAAATGAAGTTCAAAGCCCTTAGTTGCATTTCAAGTTTCTCAGCTGCCATTTGCATTGCCCTTCCTGCCATCATAATAAACTGTATTTTTT
>NW_020839770.1:0-4842 GCF_003676395.1 Aethalodelphis obliquidens | reverse complement strand
CCTTGAAGAAAACATAAGCAGTCTGCTCTTTGACATCCGTCTTAGCACTATTTTCTGGATCTGTCTGCTCAACAAGAGGAACAAAAGCAGAATAAACCAATGGGACTCCATCCAACTTTAAAGCTTTTCAATGGCAAAGGAAACCATCCACAAAATGAAGAGCCAGCCTACCGAACGTGAGAAAATAGTTGCAAACAATATGTCTGAAAAGGGGTTCATATCCAAAATAGACGAAGAACTCACACAACTCAACCTCCAAAAACCAAAAACCCAATTAAAACATGGGACCGAACATGTTTCCAAAGAGTACTTACAGATGGCCAAGAGACATAGGAAAAGATGACCAATATCATTTATCATCAGGGAAACGCACATCAAAAGAACAATGAGATTATCACCTCACACCTAAAACTTTGGCTATCGTCCAAAAGACAACACTGTACCTAACAAAGGCTCTGATGCTCGTCCTAAGTCAAGCCCTGACACTGTCTCTAAGACCCTGCGGCCATCAATATCTAAAGTCCTGACATTATCCTGAGCTAATATCCTGACCCATGTCTTACCAAGGTCGTGAAACTGTCCCAAAGTAAGCCCTGACGCTGTCCCTAAGGGAGGCCCTGAGGCTGTCCCTAACAGAGGCCCTGAGAATGTCTTTTACGAAGACCCTAAGGCTGATCTTACAGAGGCCCTTATACTACTCCTACGTCATGCCCTGACACTGTCCCTCACTCAGGCCCTAAAGATAGGCCTCACTTAGGCCCTGTTGCCGTACCTTAGTTAGGCTCTGACCCTGACCCTACATCAAGCCCTGACACTGGTCCTGATTAAGCCCCTGACACTGGTCCTAACGAAGGCCCTGTTGCTCTCGATCACTAAGGTCTTCACGCTATCCCTAGCTCATTTCCTGACACTGTCCCTGGCCTGGAAGCTGACTCTGTCCCGAGCTAATTGCCTGCCTCTTATCCTCACAGAAGCCCTAATGCTCTCCCTAACTAAGGCCCAGATTAGTCCTAACTCAGGCCCCCACACTGCCTCTAACTAAGGCCCGGAATCAATCCCTAATATAGGACCTGCTGCCGGCAATAACTAAAATCCGGACACTATCCTGAGTTAAGAATCTGACCCATTTCTAACCAAGGTCCTGACGCTGTCCCTAAGAAAGCCCTGTCTCTGTTCCTAAGTGAAGGTCTGAGGCTGTGCCTAACTCAGGCCCTGAAGCTATGCCTACCTGAGGTCTTGACGCTGTGACTACCTCAGGCCCTGATCATGCCTTTAACTAAGACCCTGTTGCTGACCCAACAAAGGCCCTGATGCACCTCCTACATCATGCCCTGACAGTGTCCCCAGCTAAGGGCCTGACGCTAGGCCTCACTCAGCCCTGTGGCTCTCCCTAAGTCAGGCTCTGACGCTGTCCCTACCTGAGGCCCTGACACCGGTTCTAATTAAGGCCCAGATACTCTCAGGGACTAAGGCCTTGACACTACCCCTAGGTCATTTCCTGACACGATCCCTAGACTTCACCCTAAGCCTGGCCCTTGCAAAGGTCCTGCCTCTTATGCTAACGGAAGCCCTTATGCTGTGCCTAACTCAGGCCCTGAATTTAGTCCCAAGGCCGTGACACTGTCCCTAACTGAGGCCTAGACGCTCTTCCTAAATCTGACCCAGAACTGTCCCTCACTAAAGCCCTAACACTACTTCTAACTCAGGCCCTGATACGATATCTAACAGAGGCCCAGATGCTAGTCCTAACGCAGGCCCTGACACTGTGTCTAACTAAGGCCCTGCTGCCGTCAATATCTAAAGTCCTGACATTATCCTGAGCTAATATCCTGACCCATGTCTTTCCAAGGTCCTGAAACTCTCCCAAAGTAAGCCCTCACGGTGTCCCTAAGGGAGGCCCTGAGGATGTCCCAATCAGAGGCCCTGAGAAGGTCTTTAACGAAGACCCTAATGCTGATCCTACAGAGGCCCTTATACTACTCCTAAGTCATGCCCTGACACTGTCCCTCACTCAGGCCCTAAAGGTAGGCCTCACTTAGGCCCTGTTGCCCTACCTTAGTTAGGCTCTCACGCTATCCCTACATCAAGCCCTGACACTGGTCCTGATTAAGGCCCTGACACTGGTCCTAACAAAGGCACTGATGCTCTCAATCACTAAGGTCTTCACGCTATCCCTGGCTCATTTCCTGACCCTATCCCTGACCTGGAAGCTGACTGTGTCCCGAGCTAATGTCCCGCCTCTTGTCCTCACAGAAGCCCTAATGCTCTCCTTAACTAAGGCCCAGACTAGTCCTAACTCGGGCCCTCACACTGTCTCTAACTAAGGCCTGGAATATGTCCCTAATATAGGCCCTGCTGCCGGCCATAACTAAAACCCGGACACTATCCTGAGCTAATATCCTGACCCATTTCTAACCAAGGGCCTGATGCTCTCCCTAAGAAAGCCCTGTCTCTGTCCCTAAGTGAAGGACTGAGGCTGTACCTAACTCAGGCCCTGAAGCTGTGCCTACCTGAGGCCTTGAAGCTGTGACTACCTCAGACCCTGATCATGTCGTTAACTAAGACCCTATTGCTGACCCAACAAAGGCCCTGATGCAGCTCCTACATCATGCCCTGACAGTGTCCCCAGCTAAGGGCCTGACGCTAGGCCTAAATCAGGCCCTGTGGCTCTCCCTAAGTCAGGCACTGGAGCTGTCCCTACTGGCAGCCATGATAGTGGTTCTAAATAAGGCCCTGATACTCTCAGTGACTAAGGTCTTGACACTATCCCTAGGTCATTTCCTGACATGATCCATAAACTTTACCCTAAACCTAGCCCCAGCAAATGTCCTGCCTCTTATGCTAACTGAAGCCCTTCATCTGTGCCTAACACAGACATTGAATTTAGGCCCAAGGCCATGACACTGTCCCTAATTGAGGCCTAGATGCTCGTCCTAAATCTGGCCCAGAACTGTCCCTCGCTAAAGCCCTAGCACTATTCCTAACTCAGGCCCCGACACGGTACCTAACAAGGCCCAGATGCTGGTCCTAACGCAGGCCCTGACTCTGTGTCTAACTAAGGCCCTGCTGTCATCAATATCCAATGCCCTGACATTATCCTGAGCTAATATCCTGACCCATGTCTTATCAAGGTCCTGAAACTGTCCCATAGTAAGCCCTGACGCTGTCCCTAAGGGAGGCCCTGAGGCTGTCCCTATCAGAAGACCTGAGAACGTCTTTAACGAAGACCCTAATGCTGATCGTACAAAGGCCCCTATACTACTCGTACGTCATGCCCTGACACTGTCCCTAACTCAGGCCCTAAAGATAGGCCTCACTGAGGCCCTGTTACCGTACCTTAGTTAGGATCTGACGCTATCGCTACATCAAGCCCTGACACTGGTCCCAACTAAGGCCCTGATGCTCTCAATGACTACGGACTTCACGCTAGCCCTAGGTCTTTTCCTGACCCTATCCCTGGCCTGGAACCTGACTCTGTCCTGAGCTAATTTCCTGCCTCTTATCCTCACTGAAGCCCTAATGCTCTCCCTAACTAAGGCCCAGACTAGTCCTAACTAGGGCCCTGACACTGTCTCTAAATAAGGCCCGGAATCTGTCCCTATGATAGGTCCTGTTCCCGGCAATAACTAAAATCCGGACACTCTCCTGAGCTAAGAATCTGACCCATATCTAACCAAGGTCCTGAAACTGTCCCTAAGAAAGCCCTGTCTCTGTCCCTAAGTGAAGGCCTGAGGCTGTGCCTAACTCAGGCCCTGAAGCTATGCCTACCTGAGGCCTTGCCGCTGTGACTACCCAGGCCCTGATCATGCCTTTAACTAAGACCCTGTTGCTGACCCAACAAAGGTCCTGATGCACCTCCGGCACCATCATGCCGGAACGGTGTCCCCAGCTAAGGGCCTGATGCTAGGCCTCACTCAGGCCCTGTGGCTCTCCCTAAGTCAGGCTCTGACGCTATCCCTACCTGAAGCCCTGACACTGGTTCTAATTAAGGCCCAGATACTCTCAGGGCCCAAGGCCTTGACACCACCCCTAGGTCATTTCCTGACACGATCCCTAGACTTCACCCTAAGCCTGGCCCTTGCAAAGGTCCTGCCTCTTATGCTAACGGAAACCCTTATGCTGTGCGTAACTCAGGCCCTGAATTTAGTCCCAAGGCCGTGACACTGTCCCTAACTGAGGCCTAGATGCTCTTCCTAAATCTGGCCCATTACTGTCCCTCGCTAAAGCCCTAGCACTATTCCTAACTCACGCCTTGACACGGTACCTAACAGAGGCCCAGATTCTAGTCCTAACTAAAGCCCTGAGTCGGTCTTTACCTAACAGCCTCACTCTTTCCCCAACTACTCCCTGACGCTGCCCCTACCCAAGGCCCTGACGGGGTACCTAATTGCCTGAGCTGTCTTTCACTAATACCCTGACCCTATCCATAACTAACGCCCTGATGATGTCCCTAACGAACAGCCTGAAGTATCTCTCACTAAGCCCCCCATGTTTTTCTCTGAGGCCAGGAAACTCTCCCTAATTAAGGCCTTGACACTGTCTGTAAGTAATGGCCTGATGTAGCTCCTACCTGAGATGCTGATGCTCTCACTGAGACCCTGAAGTCTCTACCTGAGAAGCTGACACTGTCTGTAACTAATTTTCTGGCTTTTTCGTTAACTAACATCCTAATTTTGTCCCTAAATAAGGCCCTGACACTGGTCCTAACTACGGCCCTGATGCTGACCCTATCTAAGGCCCTGACGATGTCCCTAATAGACTTAGATGTCCCTCACTGTTGGCCTGAACCTGTCCTTCACCAAGGCCCTGACCCTCTTCCTAACTAAGGCTGTGATGATGTCT
>NW_020839769.1:0-4843 GCF_003676395.1 Aethalodelphis obliquidens | reverse complement strand
AAGAGACAGATGAAAGAAAGAAAATGTGGTGTTTTCAATCTATTGATGTATATTCTTGACATTAAACTACCTTTTCATTCATTGGATGACCTAACTTGCTCATTCTTTTTCTTACTGTAGTGAACTTGGGTAGCTAATATCGTAGATCAAAATTTTTGCTTTTATACTTACAAGTAAATTTGACCTGTAAATTTCTTTTTATTTACAGTCCTAATCTATTTTCAGTATTAGGATTATATAGACTTCATAAGATGAATAAAGGAGCATTCTTCCTTTGCTACTCTCTAGAAGTTTTTCTTTATTAATACTGATGTTATCTGTTTAATAAAAGTTTGATAGAATTCCCCACCCAAACGATCTGCGTGGGTCTGTTATTTTCTTGGTGAAAGACTGTAAACTATTGACTTAATTCCTTTACTGGTGAAAGAACTCCAGCTATAATTTCTTGTGTCAGTTTTGGTAAACTCTATGAGCTAGGAAATTGTCCACTTAACATAAATGTTCAAATTTACTGGCATTTCATATGTTCTCTGTTTTTACTCTCTGCTATAACATTGTCCTGATTCTTTCTGTATATTATTTACTTTTGTTTTTGTTTTGCTTAATCAAAGTGTGTTTTTAAAATATTTTCAAAGAATATTTTTTGACTTACTAAATCACCTCAATTCTATACTTTTTTCTGTTTTATTAAGTTCTGCTCATATCTTTATTATCTATTTTTTCTATGTTCTGAGGGTTTATTGTTTTGCTCTTCTGATGTCAATTAAAACACTTGGTTATTAATTTTAAGAAATCTTTTTAGTTATAAATAGTTGAACTTTTTGAAGATTCCAGCTTAGTTGTAAGTATCTAAGGGTCAGCTCCTCCACATTATTGCTGGCCTAAGGCTTACTTCACCCTATAGCAATGTATATATTGACATTTTTTCCCCTCGACTTTCTGTGTTTTGCTACTTCTCACTTTTCTTTGGAGAGAAGCCCTTTGAAATACTCTTAACTTATTTTACAGCCAATAAGTCTTTAAAATAATGGGTATTTTTAAAAGATAGATCTACTTATATAATTAGGCAGAAAATCTGATCTGCCATATTTATAAAAACAGCATAATTTCACTCTTCTCCATGATTAATCAGCTGTATTGCATGACCTTCGAGTTTTTAGCTTTATCAATGACATGTACTTTAAAAATGTTTTAAAGATCCTAACCAGTCTTTTAAAACACCCTTGTTCCTTGTTTCAGTTCTAGTTTTATGTATATTTTCTGCCTTGTGCCTGAGTATTCCAACATCTGATGGATGGCCTTGGGAATCTAATTCTGGTATTGATTGCTTTTGCTGATTCTCTCCACTTGTAGCTGATTTCTTCATTATTGTGTAAATTTAGATCATGAGCTCATGTTTAGCTAAACTTTATCTGTGGGAAGGCTATAGGCCTGTGTTGAAGGTCTACCTCTCTAGAAAGGGTTTAGTTTTGTGTTTGGAATACCACTGATTTGGGAGCATTTTAAGTTGATCTCCTAGCTTCTGTTTGCAAGACTGCACATAAATTTGCAACCCAAACACTGTGAACACAGATCTGGGGTTCAGAATTCTCAAGATTTCCTACCTGTTTCCTACCCAGAGCAGAGGCCAAGAGAATTTGGTCTTAGTCTCCCTTTGCCAGCAGATATTTTTTTCTCCTGGCACACCCTTTCACTAAAGGTGAAGCTAGGGATAGATAGGTTTAGTTCTAACTTCCCATCTAGTAGGGATGGAGTCTTACCTCCTGCCTCCCATGTGGTCATGGCCATTTTAACAACAAGTCTCTATGTCAGGTCAGGTGTGTCATTAAACTATGGCCTGTATTCCAAATCCAGACAGATGCCTATTTTTTATGGCCTATGAGCTATGAATAATTTTCACATTTTAACTGGTAACATTTTAAATGGTTACCTAAGTACCTAAATAATATCCTCAATTTTGCCTCTTTGGTCTACAAAGCCTAAAATATTTGCCATTTGGCTCCATAAAAACAGGATTTCCAGCTTCTGTTCTAAGCTATCAAGATCTTCAATCCACTCCTAATATAGCTATAACTCTGACACATGTACCACCCTTCTTTCATGGGTCCTGGAAATTTCTACTGTACACTTCAAAAATCAACCATGCACTTAAAAATAAGTTGTTTACATTTAACCTAGCATACCTAACCCTTTTTCTTTAGGAGAGTTTTTCAAGTAATCTTGCCCACCGTATTCTTCAGAGCTTCATTAATAATGGCAAAAAATTAAAACAGCTTAACATTCAACAAATGGGAATTGTTCATAACAATTATAGAAGCACATACAGTAGAAAATTATAACCTGTTATTGAAACAGTGAGACATAACTACTTTTATTCTTAGAGAACTATGCTTATTTAGGTCCCTTTTGTTTAAATTAGTATATTTCTGTGTATGTATGTATATAGTCATGAATTTATATACACATACATTATTTGTATGATATATTTATATAAATATATGAAATACATACCTATACACACACCTTTGATTTATATTTGTATACATACACAGGAATATAATTATATATATTATATAGTTATATACATTGAACTGGAAACTGGTAGTATACATATATATGGTGTATAAATGTGTGTATATGTGCATGTGTAGAAAAGCAGGTTGAGAGATATGTAAGCATGAGTTAGACAGGGTTCAAGATTTTAAAAGTAGTTATGTGTAGGTAGTGAGGTTAAGGCCCATTTGATTGAAAATATTGCATATTTTTACATCTTGTTATGATGAACAGATTTCTATGTAAATAAAATTATAAATAGCTATACATACTCATGTGTGTAATTAAAATATATATAGTTTTATATATGTATTATATTTATATTATATAATACAATTGTCTTATACTAATACATTATATATTGTGTTATATAGAATATATTAACTATAGTGTATTATATCAGATAATAATTATATATTTATATATTATGATATAATTGTATAATCAATATTACAGTATATATCATATTAATATTATTAACATATCAACCATATAAATACATTTCATTACTCATATATTTTGTATATAATATATGCTAGGCAAAAGCATATATTAATATAATAGATAATTGTTATACATTAATATAAATATTAGAATATTACATTTATACATCAATATAATATTTAATATTGGTATATTTATATTATATTTAATATATACATAGCTAATGCTCTTTAAAGCCATCTGCTACAAGTAGAATAAGACCAGGACTACGGCCAAAGCAAATTCTAAAAATATTAAGTTACTTATATTCATTTATATGTCATTTTCCTGGAATCTGCATCTGGCTATTAGAGAGCACACACAGCAAAATCAACAAAACATGCCCAGGAGGATATAGGATCCTTTATTTATTGGAACCTCAAAGGAAACACAGTGCTAGTCAGTCCCCCGTCAAAGAGCCAAGAGCAAACCTTGAAGCACCCAGTAAAAGCCAAATCAAACAGAAAAGCTTTTCCGCTTAAACTGGAAAAAGTTAAGTTCCCAAGAGAACCCCTACA
Organism: Aethalodelphis obliquidens; assembly: GCF_003676395.1. Lineage (NCBI taxonomy): Eukaryota > Metazoa > Chordata > Mammalia > Artiodactyla > Delphinidae > Aethalodelphis > Aethalodelphis obliquidens. The sequence goes on along the minus strand of NW_020839769.1, from coordinate 1,289 downwards.
TCAACCACCGAAGCTCATTTGGCAGTAAAAACAATAATGTTCACCGAACAACAAGAAACCCAAAACAATAGGTGTTTTACCAAAAACAAAAAAAAAGCAGCTAATTAGTGTCTCTCCTGTTTGAAAGGAGGGGGTGGGAAGTGGGCAGAAGACCTGATAGAAAAGGAAAAGGAAAATAAAAGTTTCCAGTTTGACACTCAAGCTGTCTTCTGCATCCATTCCGTCAAGACCACCAAGTCAATGTGCAGGCTTTTTCCTCCTTCCCTTTTCTTTTCATGAGACTGATCACAACCAGCACTGCAGAGTCCATCGAATTAAGGAATGCTGTTGCCTGCATGTGTGAATGAGCTGTGAGTAAACTACTGAAGTAGAGGAGACATAAATGAAAACGTCCTCATGAATGTCCATGTGGCTGAGCAGGAAGGTAACCTGTCATAGATGTGCTAAAGAAGAAGAGTTGGGTTTTATTTTATTTACTTTTCCCTGGACTGCGTTGAATGACTATCATCTACAAGTTCAGGCTGCTTTTTGCTGAGGATTAATGCACTGGGAGAGCTGAGAGAAAACTGAACAGTAGAGCTGTCTTTTTCTTGACCAGTTCACCTTAGTTTCCCAAACTCTAAGTCTTTCCCTAATTCTTTCTCCTTTTTATGGTAGTAAAATGAACATAACACAAAATTCACCATTTTGATCATTTTACAATTCACTGTACCATTCAGTGGAATTTAGTGATGTCACAATGTTGTGCAACTATCACCACTGCCCAGCTGCAAAACATTTTCATCACCCCAAGAGAAAACGTACACCCATTTTAAGGAGTCATTCCCTATTTCTCTCTGTTCCAAACCCCTGGCAAACACTAATGTATAATATTGTCCATGTGTATGGATTTGCCACTGCTGGACATTTCTTATAAATGGAACCATACAATATGTAGCCTTTCGTGCCTGACTTCTTTCACTTAGTTGCATCCATGATGCAGCATGTATCAGAAATCCATTCATTTTTATGGCTGAATTCCCTGATCCTGTTTTCTTCATACTGTTTGAATACAAACTTAAAAATATGTTGAGAGTGGGGCTTCCCTGGTGGCGCAGTGGTTGAGAGTCCGCCTGCCGATGCAGGGGACACGGGTTCGTGCCCTATACCGGGAAGATCCCACGTGCCGCGGAGCGGCTGGGCCCGTGAGCCATGGCCACTGGGCCTGAGCGTCCGGAGCCTGTGCTCTGCAACCAGAGAGGCCACAACAGTGAGAGGCCCGCGTACCACAAAAAAAAAAAAAAAAAAAA
>NW_020839768.1:0-4848 GCF_003676395.1 Aethalodelphis obliquidens | reverse complement strand
GCCAGCTCCAGCCCCAGGTCCTGGGCGATGCGGCCCACGAAGGTGCCATGTTTGGCCTCCTCCGGGACGGAGTAGCGGACCTGGCCGCTCCCGACCTTCCAGGTTGCAAGGAACAGAAGTGAGAGCAGCAAACGCCGGTATTCCTGGCCGATTCCCCAGGAAAACTCCATCTCAAGCCCGCAGTGCTTTGTTCTCATGAAGGGGGTCTTGTTTCAAAATGAAGAGATATCTCCTGACCGTTCAGTCCAGTCCCACTGCGTCCTCCATTTTTCAGCATCTGGATGGTGGATGCAGCTTCTTTACAGTAAGAATAGGAGGGATTTTTTTCCTTTCTTTCTCGCTCTATCGGATCAATTTTATGGTACAGAGCGACATCATGTGGCTCCAAACCGTAAGTAACAGATTCTGGAAATGCATACTCTAAGTCTTAATTATTCTTTCATCCATTCCGCCTTTGGAGAATAGAATCTCATTTTGTACTACTGGGGTACACATTTTGCACCACTGAGATACACATTTTGCACCACAGATTTATTGGGATCCTTAGTTTCACCACAGGAGCAGCTTTCACTTCAGTGGAAATACTTTTTTCATAGAAGTTTTAAGTGTTTACAGAGACCGAACTGTAGTTAACATAGCACTTTGCAAATATACAATTGGTAAAGTGTTGGTTAGGAAATTCATGACAGGTTTTGTGTGTGTGTGTGTTCCTGAGAGTGATGAAAGGTAGTTATTAATGATGACACACTCTTCATCATTGGATTTTACATTCCTGGTGTTGAAGATTTCAGAGAATTAAGCTCTAGGAAAACTCTGATCTCCAAAATAAGTCATTGAAAGAGAATATCAAAAATGTTTGAAAAAGGAAGCAAAGACCATCAGCACTTAATTGAAAGTCTTCCTTGCTGTGGACAAGGAAGCTTTAACAAGGAAGTAGGATGTTTCGGTATATAATTTGTGTTGGGAAGTATTCCAGATAATTTTATTCAATGGAACCTATTCACCTCCCATGAGCAAGATGGGTATTCTCATTTTGTCTCTTACAGTTTATAAATGCTTGCTTGTTCTCCAGGATCTAATATGCCTCAACTTGTATCCTCTCCTACAGCACTCATATATTTTAGTCAAAGTGGACAATTTCCTGCTTCCAATAACATTTTTCATGAAACAGATATACTCATTTCATTCCCTGCCTAAGTAATATCCATCATTTCCAAACTCTTCTCAAAGCAGTTTCCCCCATTATATAACAAGTTAAAACTTCCTTGACCGACAAAGACTTTCATGATTAAGCCAATTGGGCAGGCATCTTCATTTTCTTTTATACTATAGCATCTAGATAAAATCACTTGGGACATATATTACATTAATTTCTCTTTTGTAGGTATTTGGGTATGTGTGTCTAATCCTCCATTTTTGAAATATAAACTTTTAAAGAGAATATTTGTGTTATAATTGTTTAATAGCTCAGAATACTTACTGAATATTTGCTGAACATTTACCCTATAGAATGGTTTGGTTTTCTTCAATTGCTTAATAAAACGCATTAAATTAAGGTGGTCATGCAGCTAGTTAAGAAATATATCTCAGCAACCTCTATAATTTTCCAGAGATACAAAAATATTTTCCTTAGACATTGCTCTACTTAAGGTATATTTCAATTTCCATATTGAAAACCTGAATTTTAGCTTAGTTTTCATTCCAGTTCTTGGCAATCATGATCTTTGAGACATTAATAGTTCTAATGGTCAATAAAGAATTCCCAAATAATAGAGCATAATATATTTTCCTGACACACACAAAACAATATAGAAGGACATGATGGTAGCTATTTTAAAACTTTCTTTGACTTTTATGTTCATAAACCTCTTACTCCATAGTTGTCTAAGACAAAAAAAAATCAATCTAGTGAAAATAGCTCTAGGCTCCCATTCTATGAAAAGCCACACTGCCCCCCCATTTTTCTGAATTAAAAGATAAATCAAAGTAGTTTCACTGTTCCAGTACCCAAACTGCAGATTTGTGCAAAAGGGTTAGTATCAAACACACTGAAAGGAAGTGAAAAGGACTCCCTGTCCATTTACTTTCTTTTGCAAGTAATTAAATGCGTAGATGAGGTATGCAAAAGAATAGAAAGGATATTTATTTGGGAGCTATTCACTACTTAACGGGTATAGAGACAACACATCTCTAAAGGGAAAAACTCAAAAGTCTTTAAAATGTCTTATTAGCTGAGAATCATGTTAGTCAAGAAGTTGAAGAGGAGGACTTCCCTGGTTGCACAGTGGTTAAGAATCCGCCTGCCAATTCAGGGACATGGGTTCGGGCCCTGGTCTGGGGAGCAACTAAGCCTGTGCACCACAACTACTGAGGCTGTGCTCTAGAGCCTGTGAGCCACAACTACGAAGCCCACGTGCCACAACTACTGAAGCCCGCATGTCTAGAGCACAGCGTGCTCCGCAACAAGAGAAGCCACCATAATGAGAAGCCTGCACACCGTAACAAAGAGTAGCCCCCACTCGCCACAACTAGAGAACAAACACCCAACAAACACCCAACGCAGCAACAAACACCCAACGCAGCCAAAAATAAATAAATAAATAAATAAATTTAAAAAATAAAACTATATGCCCATTTGTACTAAAAAAAAAAAAAATTGAAGAGGGGAGGTGGATTTGAAGACTGAAGTCCCACATCCTGGAAGACAAGAACTCTGGATGGCCCTATTATTCACAATAGGATGAAAATGATACCTAATAAAATAAATAGTGAACTGAGGTTGGACATGCTGTGGCTCATACCTGATGGACAGGAGGCCACAAAGGACAGTGCCAGAAAGAGGAAATGGAAGTGGAAAAAAGGAGGATTATGTATTTTATATGTTGGCCTATCCCCCAATGTCATTGAGTATTAATCAGGTTTCACCAAGGAAACTTGAACAAGGAAGTAGGAAGTTGTAGTACATAACTTGTGTGGAAAAGTATTCCACACAATTAGAATGGAATACACCGGAGCAAGGTTGATATCTTCATTTTTGTCTCTAATGGTTTAGAATACTTGCCCATTCTCCAGTCACTAACATACCTAAGCTTTGGTTTCCAGTGGCAAAGAAACTTCAATGGGAGACCAACTATTTACTAGGGTAACTGACCAAATACCAAATAGGGGAATGAATGGAAAATAATTTCACTTCCAGCTATTTGGAACTTTGTACTTGCTACATGACACACATTAATAGGTTGGTATTCAGAGGAGGGTCACCAGTAATAACATTGACTTATTGAATTTTTTGGACATTAGCATCATTAATACTGCATGTAAAAGAGGTTAATAATAAATAAGTTTTGCTAATTGAATAGTTTTAAAATGAGGTATACAGTATTTTCTCTACACTGTTCAGATAGAAAATAATATTTCTTTACAAGATTAATAATATTCTTTCAAACGCAATATTTTCCAAATTATGATATACTAAAGAGAGTATTAAAATTTCACTTCCTATTGATTTCTTAATGCTTACTAATAAAAAGTAGTGAGAAACAGAAGAGAGAAAATGATACAATTCTAAAAGCAATAAATTTATTATTCTAACTTTTTTTTTACCCAATTGGAAAACTAGCAACAATACACAGTATTGCCAAATGTGAGCACAAAAATTAAAACAATCATGTTCAAGTAGAAAGAAGGAATTAAGAATACAGATAAATGGATAAGTGAGTAAAAGAGGCTCTATAGGAGACAACAGCCTTAATAAACTAATGCTTGAAACTGAATATGTAAAAGCATAATAAAAAGGAAGAGTGTCAGTGACATTTGGACTAACATCCAGTAGGAATTTCCAATAAAAAGTGTCATAAGTTACTGAAGCATTGTGCAGGTATTAGCATACCACAGTTTAAGTCAAATATTCTAATCAATTCAATTTACCCTGGAAAATATATTTAGTTTCTATCCAGATTTGTAACAATAAAATAATTCTACAGCGACTTTTAAAAACCTGCAAGTATGGGTCTTACCATTTATTGCTGATTCGGTTCAAAGCCATTAGTCACAAGAAATTCAAACACTTTAACCACAAAACCAATACCTTGAAAACTCTATTGACAGCAACAAGACTAATTAACTATTAAAATGTTTCCAAAGGAGTAGTAACGTTGAGAATTAAAAACAAAGACAGTTTTGAAAGGATTTTTAAAAGTTACTCACCTTAGCAGGAAGATCAACCTTCACATCCGTCTGCTCTTCTCTATCCCCACTAATGGGGCCCGGTGGAAGACAGGGGCTGAAGGCCATGAGGTCTGCCTTGGGCGGCCCCTCCCCAGAGCACACCCTCTGCCGCCTCTGCTGCGAGTAAGACCAGCTCCCCACCGCGCTGGAGCACACCAGCGTGGGCTTCCCGGGCCCGCACGCGCCCTCGCTGGGCGGCGCCGAGCACCGCAGCGCCGTGTACAGCAGCAGCGTGAGCACCAACAGGCTGGACACCGCGCAGATGGCGATGATCAGGTACACGTTCACATCCACTAACGCCGTATCCGCACTCGCGGCGCCGGACGACGCCCGCGAAGAGGCCTTGGGCGCCTGGCCGCTGTCCTCCAGCGACAGCAGCACGGTGGCCGTGGCCGTCAGCGCCGGCTCGCCGTGGTCCTTCACCAGCACCAGCAGGCGCTGGCGCGGTGCGTCCGCCTCGTCCAGGGCGCGCGTCGTGCTGATCTCGCCCGTGTACAGCCCCACGCGGAACGGGCTGCGCGCGCCACCCACCGCCGGCTGCAGCTCGTACGACAGCCACGCGTTGTAGCCCGAATCCGCGTCCACCGCGCGCACCTTCGCCACCACGTGGCCCGCGCTCAC
>NW_020839767.1:0-4850 GCF_003676395.1 Aethalodelphis obliquidens | reverse complement strand
GGATGGTAGCCTAGTTTCGGCTGTGGGGTCTGAACTTGGGTCATGGTTGCTGAAGCCCACCACTTCCTGTGGTGGGCATTCCTGTGGGTCCACAGAAAGTGATTTGGCCTAGTTGGCGAGAATTGCCACATAGGCCGAATTTCATTAGCCTCTTGAGTGGTGTCGGGGTGCATCTTGCCTGTAGCCTACCGCAGGTCAGGGTCTGCCCAACCAGCGGAGGTTGTCTTGCCTCTGGGAGTGCTGGAAGTGGCCCCAAGTGCACATCAGACGTGCTACTAGATGGCAGGATCTCCGGTTCCACGTATGTCACACCCACGGCCGGGAGGCAAGTCTGGTTAGGTCTTTGTGCTTTGGTCAGAAGGCTTGGCTGTGGGAGAGCGGGAATCCGTGGCCTATTTCAACAGCCCCTGGGTTTCAGAGTTTGCATTCGGCCTCTTGAAGCTTGAAGGGGTCTTTCTCCATTTAGGGAGGGTGGTGTCCAGTGCCAGTGCACTGCGTATCAACTGTGGCTTTTACAGTTCGGTGTCCCTGTGGAGGACCTCAGGGACACACGGAGACCAAGATGCAGATTCAGAGGAACACAAAGAGCCCAGAAGCTCGTCCTCGTGAGCTGTTACAGTCACATACACGCATAGGTGTGAACACACACATAGACCCTCTGAAATACTGGCCAACGTACGTGCCTAACTTTCTGCAGTCGTGTTATCAGACAAACATTGAGTCCTCAGTAAGGGTAGAGGTCCTTGGGAAGCAGGGTCCGGGCTCAAGCCCAGGTAAACATTCGCATGAATCACGTTCTCTGTGGGCCCCAGTCCAATTCTGAAGCCTGTGTGATTTATGTCCACTTCTCAGGTGCGGTTTCTGGGCAGGGGTGGCCGACAGTAAAGCAAGAAGACTTTCGCGTTGTGTGATGACTGGAGGTGCTCAGGAGAACTGGAAAAGTGAGGTGGGGACAGGTTTCTAAGCGTGGTCCCGGATGACTCAGGAAGGTAGGCGTTCACTCAGCCTAAGATGTGCCATTGGATACTAGGTTTTCCTCAGACGGGCCCAGTGACTTCAAGAGTAGTTTGACTGTTGCTCTTGCAGAGTGGCCTGAGGGCTGCAGATTCCCCAGGGTTTTGGAGTACTACGAGGTCATGGCTCCTCTGCAGACCCGCATGCATGCCCGGATGTGTTCTGCTGCGTCCCAGCACGTGCTTGGATCGATGATGACACCCTTGTATGCATTCCTTGGAAAATCTGAACAAAATGAGTGAGAACACTCTACCGTCTCCTCAACGAGTCTGATGTCCAGCAAGTTTCCTCTCTCGGGCGTAGGGGACAGTGAGGAGCGAGGTATGTAAATTGGGTAGAGTTGTGATCCCATTGCCAGTGGAATAACGCCCAAAGGGTGTGTGGCAGGACTTAGAGAAGATAGACATGCGTAGGCCCCGCGTCCCCTGCTGACATGCATGCAAACACCACTCAGGGCTCCAGACTTGGAGGGGCTCCTCTCTGAGGGTCGACTGTGTCTGCCCATGAGCTGGGTCGTCTATGAATATCAGGTCAGTGCTGAAAGACCGTTGAAGGAATGCGAGGGGGCAGGCTCTCCTGCTGGTCTTAAGAGTCGGAGTGTGTCCTGGAAAAGGCCCAGTGAGCTTGCAGCTTGGAATGGTGTGTTTTGGCCGGGATCACGCTTTGTGCACGCCGCTTCGGGGTTTAGCTCTGGAAGCCAAAACGAGCAAGCTTCCCCGGTTGGGGCCTGGAGCATGAGGCCAGGCCTGTGGCCCTCACTGTCGTTTGCTTTGGCGCTTTGATGTTCTTGAGTTCCCGGTGTGGCTGGAGCAGTGAGTGGGTCTGGACTGGGGTTGGGCCTTGGTGGAAGGGGACTGATGGATTAGGCCTAGTTAGGGCCCATGTCAGCTCCTGTACTACAGCTCCCGGCACAGGTGTTGGCACAAAGCGGGCCATCGTGGAATGGGGTTAGTACCGAGTGCTGCATTTAAGCCTGCGTGGTGGCTGTTTCCTGGAGAGGAAGGTAAGGCATCATGAGGACATGTCCTGTGTGATGTCGTGGGATGAGCTGTCATTATTGGGGTGCAGGCGCTGGCCACGGCTTCCCAAGGATGTGTCCTGTCCGTGATGGGTTGGCATCAGTTGCCTATGAAGGGGATGGGTTTGGCAGTTCAAGAGGATGGGGTGAGGTAGGTAACCTGCGTAGAGTTGTGATCCCATTGCTGGAGGAATGATGCCCAGAGGGTGTCTTGCAGGACGTAGAGCAGATAGACATGCTGAGGCGTCTGTGCCGCTCTCCTTGAGGATAGGTGAGTTGTGTGAACATGCCATTTGGCCAATATGTTGCCTTGTTTGGGAATGTGCAAAGCGAAAAGTTTTTCTCCCACAGGGCATGATGCGTCCGGCCCGTGAGGCACGCGGGACTTTCAAAGAGCCAGAGATTTATCTGGAGCAGTGTGTTGGCGGAACAGCGACGCGGGCACTGTTGCGATGCCGGGTGCGCTGCCGCAGACAGGCACTGTGCCCTTTGAAGCTTCCAGGTCCCCTTGGGTGGCAGGTCCCCTTGGGTGGCAGAGGTCTTCCGTTGGCAATCTGTCTGTGGTTCGTGGGGACAGTGCCTTTGATCTCTGTGAGGTTCTCGGTAGTGTCGCTGTGGCGGTGGAGAAGTGCTAGGATCCGTGGGGTAGGGTCAGTGTCATCAAAGCAGACATGCTTGCGATTTGTAATCCCTGGTGTACAGTGTCCCCCTGTTTGCACCATGTCTGTGGCTTCCAGTAGGGTCGAGTTGCCCCGTGGGCCGGAGGAAGGCACGGAGGAAGAATCTGTCCAGGGTTTGTGCGTTTCCTCGGGGTTCAGGGCCGCCAACACTACTGGCTGGGTGCTGGCGAAACATGGCAGGGATGGTAGCCTAGCTTCGGCTGTGGGGTCCGAACCGGGGTCATGGTTGCTGAAGCCCACCACTTCCTGGGGTGGGCATTCCCATGGGTCCACGGAAATTGATTTGGCCTAGTTGGCGAGAATTGGCACATAGGCCGAATTTCGTTAGTCCCTTGAGTGGTGCCGGCCCGCATCTTGCCAGTAGCGTGCTGCAGGTCAGGGTCGTCCCGACCAGCGGAGGTTCTCTTGCCTCCAGGAGTGCTCAAAGAGGCCCAAAGTGCACATCAGATGTGCTACTAGCTGGCAGGGTCTCTGGGTCCACGTATATGTCATACCCACGGCCGGGAGGCAAGACTGGTTAGGTCTTTGTGCTTTGGTCAGAAGGCTTGGCTGTGGGAGAGCGGGAATCCGTGGCCTATTTCAAAAGCCCCTGGGTTTCAGAGTTTGCATTCGGCCTCTTGAAGCTTGAAGGGGTCTTTCTCCATTTAGGGAGGGCGGTGTCCAGTGCCAGTGCGCTGTGTATCAACTGTGGCTTTTATGGTTCGGTGTCCCTGTGGAGGACCTCAGGGACACACGGAGACCAAGATGCGGATTCAGAGGAACACAAAGAAGCCCAGAAGCGCGTCCTCGTGCGCAGTTACAGTCATATACACGCACAGGTGTGAACACACTTATAGACCCTCTGACATACCGGCCAATGTAGATGCCTAACTTTCTGCAATCGTGTTGTCAGACAAACACTGAGTCCTCAGTAAGGGTAGAGGTCCTTGGGAAGCAGGGTCCGGGCTCAAGCCCAGGAAAACATTCGCATGAATCACGTTCTCTGAGGACCCAGGTCCAATTCTGAAGCCTGCGTGATTTATGTCCACTTCTCAGGTGCGGTTTCTGGGCAGGGGTGGCCGACAGTAAAGCAAGAAGTCTTTCGCGTTGTGTGATGACTGGAGGTGCTCAGGAGAACTGGAAAAGTGAGGTGGGGACAGGTTTCTAAGCGTGGTCCCGGATGACTCAGGAAGGTAGGCGTTCACCCACCCTAAGATGTGCCACTGGATATTAGGTTTTCCTCAGACGGGCCCAGTGGCTTCAAGAGTAGATTGACTGTTGCCCTTGCAGAGTGGCCTGAGGGCTGTGGATTCCCCAGGGTTTTGCAGTACTACGAGGTCATGGCTCCTCTGCAGACCCGCATGCATGCCCGGATGTGTTCTGCTGCGTCCCAGCACGTGCTTGGATCGATGATGACACCCTTGTATGCATTCCTTGTAAAATGTGAACAAAATGAGTGAGAACCCTCTACCGTCTCCTCATCGAGTCTGAGGTCCAGCACGTTTCCTCTCTCGGGCATACGGACAGTGAGGAGCGAGGTAGGTAACCTGCGTAGATTTGTGATCCCATTGCCGGAGGAATGACGCCCAAAGGGTGTCTTGCAGGACGTAGAGAAGATAGACATGCTGAGGCGTCTGTGCCGCTCTCCTTGAAGATAGGTGAGTTATGAGAACATGCCCTTTGGCCACTTTGTTCCCTTGTTTGGGAATGTGCAAAGCGAAAAGTGTTTCTCCCACAGGGCATGATGCGTCCGGCCTGTGAGGCACGCGGGACTTTCGAAGAGCCAGAGATTTACCTGGAGCGGTGTGTTGGCGGAACAGCGACGCGGGCACTGTTGCGATGCCGGGTGCGCTGCTGCAGACAGGCACTGTACCCTTTGAAGCTTCCAGGTCCCCTTGGGTGGCAGAGGTCTTCCGTTGGCAATCTGTCTGTGGTTCTCGAGGGCAGTGCCTTTGATCTCTGTGAGGTTCTCGGTAGTGTCGCTGTGGCAGTGGAGAAGTGCCAGGATCCGTGGGGTAGGGTCAGTGTCATCAAAGCGGACATGCTTGCGATCTGTCATCGCAGGTGTACAGTGTCCGCCTGTTTGCACGATGTCTGTGGCCTCCAGTAGGGTCGAGTTGCCCCGTGGGCAGGAGGAGGCCACGGAGGACGAGGCTGGC
>NW_020839766.1:0-4850 GCF_003676395.1 Aethalodelphis obliquidens | reverse complement strand
GCCAGCCTCGTCCTCCGTGGCCTCCTCCTGCCCACGGGGCAACTCGACCCTACTGGAGGCCACAGACATCGTGCAAACAGGCGGACACTGTACACCTGCGATGACAGATCGCAAGCATGTCCGCTTTGATGACACTGACCCTACCCCACGGATCCTGGCACTTCTCCACTGCCACAGCGACACTACCGAGAACCTCACAGAGATCAAAGGCACTGCCCTCGAGAACCACAGACAGATTGCCAACGGAAGACCTCTGCCACCCAAGGGGACCTGGAAGCTTCAAAGGGTACAGTGCCTGTCTGCAGCAGCGCACCCGGCATCGCAACAGTGCCCGCGTCGCTGTTCCGCCAACACACCGCTCCAGGTAAATCTCTGGCTCTTCGAAAGTCCCGCGTGCCTCACAGGCCGGACGCATCATGCCCTGTGGGAGAAACACTTTTCGCTTTGCACATTCCCAAACAAGGGAACAAAGTGGCCAAAGGGCATGTTCTCATAACTCACCTATCTTCAAGGAGAGCGGCACAGACGCCTCAGCATGTCTATCTTCTCTACGTCCTGCAAGACACCCTTTGGGCGTCATTCCTCCGGCAATGGGATCACAAATCTACGCAGGTTACCTACCTCGCTCCTCACTGTCCGTACGCCCGAGAGAGGAAACGTGCTGGACCTCAGACTCGATGAGGAGACGGTAGAGGGTTCTCACTCATTTTGTTCAGATTTTCCAAGGAATGCATACAAGGGTGTCATCATCGATCCAAGCACGTGCTGGGACGCAGCAGAACACATCCGGGCATGCATGCGGGTCTGCAGAGGAGCCATGACCTCGTAGTACTGCAAAACCCTGGGGAATCCACAGCCCTCAGGCCACTCTGCAAGGGCAACAGTCAATCTACTCTTGAAGCCACTGGGCCCGTCTGAGGAAAACCTAATATCCAGTGGCACATCTTAGGGTGGGTGAACGCCTACCTTCCTGAGTCATCCGGGACCACGCTTAGAAACCTGTCCCCACCTCACTTTTCCAGTTCTCCTGAGCACCTCCAGTCATCACACAACGCGAAAGACTTCTTGCTTTACTGTCGGCCACCCCTGCCCAGAAACCGCACCTGAGAAGTGGACATAAATCACGCAGGCTTCAGAATTGGACCTGGGTCCTCAGAGAACGTGATTCATGCGAATGTTTTCCTGGGCTTGAGCCCGGACCCTGCTTCCCAAGGACCTCTACCCTTACTGAGGACTCAGTGTTTGTCTGACAACACGATTGCAGAAAGTTAGGCATCTACATTGGCCGGTATGTCAGAGGGTCTATAAGTGTGTTCACACCTGTGCGTGTATATGACTGTAACTGCGCACGAGGACGCGCTTCTGGGCTTCTTTGTGTTCCTCTGAATCCGCATCTTGGTCTCCGTGTGTCCCTGAGGTCCTCCACAGGGACACCGAACCATAAAAGCCACAGTTGATACACAGCGCACTGGCACTGGACACCGCCCTCCCTAAATGGAGAAAGACCCCTTCAAGCTTCAAGAGGCCGAATGCAAACTCTGAAACCCAGGGGCTTTTGAAATAGGCCACGGATTCCCGCTCTCCCACAGCCAAGCCTTCTGACCAAAGCACAAAGACCTAACCAGTCTTGCCTCCCGGCCGTGGGTATGACATATACGTGGACCCAGAGACCCTGCCAGCTAGTAGCACATCTGATGTGCACTTTGGGCCTCTTTGAGCACTCCTGGAGGCAAGAGAACCTCCGCTGGTCGGGACGACCCTGACCTGCAGCACGCTACTGGCAAGATGCGGGCCGGCACCACTCAAGGGACTAACGAAATTCGGCCTATGTGCCAATTCTCGCCAACTAGGCCAAATCAATTTCCGTGGACCCATGGGAATGCCCACCCCAGGAAGTGGTGGGCTTCAGCAACCATGACCCCGGTTCGGACCCCACAGCCGAAGCTAGGCTACCATCCCTGCCATGTTTCGCCAGCACCCAGCCAGTAGTGTTGGCGGCCCTGAACCCCGAGGAAACGCACAAACCCTGGACAGATTCTTCCTCCGTGCCTTCCTCCGGCCCACGGGGCAACTCGACCCTACTGGAAGCCACAGACATGGTGCAAACAGGGGGACACTGTACACCAGGGATTACAAATCGCAAGCATGTCTGCTTTGATGACACTGACCCTACCCCACGGATCCTAGCACTTCTCCACCGCCACAGCGACACTACCGAGAACCTCACAGAGATCAAAGGCACTGTCCCCACGAACCACAGACAGATTGCCAACGGAAGACCTCTGCCACCCAAGGGGACCTGCCACCCAAGGGGACCTGGAAGCTTCAAAGGGCACAGTGCCTGTCTGCGGCAGCGCACCCGGCATCGCAACAGTGCCCGCGTCGCTGTTCCGCCAACACACTGCTCCAGATAAATCTCTGGCTCTTTGAAAGTCCCGCGTGCCTCACGGGCCGGACGCATCATGCCCTGTGGGAGAAAAACTTTTCGCTTTGCACATTCCCAAACAAGGCAACATATTGGCCAAATGGCATGTTCACACAACTCACCTATCCTCAAGGAGAGCGGCACAGACGCCTCAGCATGTCTATCTGCTCTACGTCCTGCAAGACACCCTCTGGGCATCATTCCTCCAGCAATGGGATCACAACTCTACGCAGGTTACCTACCTCACCCCATCCTCTTGAACTGCCAAACCCATCCCCTTCATAGGCAACTGATGCCAACCCATCACGGACAGGACACATCCTTGGGAAGCCGTGGCCAGCGCCTGCACCCCAATAATGACAGCTCATCCCACGACATCACACAGGACATGTCCTCATGATGCCTTACCTTCCTCTCCAGGAAACAGCCACCACGCAGGCTTAAATGCAGCACTCGGTACTAACCCCATTCCACGATGGCCCGCTTTGTGCCAACACCTGTGCCGGGAGCTGTAGTACAGGAGCTGACATGGGCCCTAACTAGGCCTAATCCATCAGTCCCCTTCCACCAAGGCCCAACCCCAGTCCAGACCCACTCACTGCTCCAGCCACACCGGGAACTCAAGAACATCAAAGCGCCAAAGCAAACGACAGTGAGGGCCACAGGCCTGGCCTCATGCTCCAGGCCCCAACCGGGGAAGCTTGCTCGTTTTGGCTTCCAGAGCTAAACCCCGAAGCGGCGTGCACAAAGCGTGATCCCGGCCAAAACACACCATTCCAAGCTGCAAGCTCACTGGGCCTTTTCCAGGACACACTCCGACTCTTAAGACCAGCAGGAGAGCCTGCCCCCTCGCATTCCTTCAACGGTCTTTCAGCACTGACCTGATATTCATAGACGACCCAGCTCATGGGCAGACACAGTCGACCCTCAGAGAGGAGCCCCTCCAAGTCTGGAGCCCTGAGTGGTGTTTGCATGCATGTCAGCAGGGGACGCGGGGCCTACGCATGTCTATCTTCTCTAAGTCCTGCCACACACCCTTTGGGCGTTATTCCACTGGCAATGGGATCACAACTCTACCCAATTTACATACCTCGCTCCTCACTGTCCCCTACGCCCGAGAGAGGAAACTTGCTGGACATCAGACTCGTTGAGGAGACGGTAGAGTGTTCTCACTCATTTTGTTCAGATTTTCCAAGGAATGCATACAAGGGTGTCATCATCGATCCAAGCACGTGCTGGGACGCAGCAGAACACATCCGGGCATGCATGCGGGTCTGCAGAGGAGCCATGACCTCGTAGTACTCCAAAACCCTGGGGAATCTGCAGCCCTCAGGCCACTCTGCAAGAGCAACAGTCAAACTACTCTTGAAGTCACTGGGCCCGTCTGAGGAAAACCTAGTATCCAATGGCACATCTTAGGCTGAGTGAACGCCTACCTTCCTGAGTCATCCGGGACCACGCTTAGAAACCTGTCTCCACCTCACTTTTCCAGTTCTCCTGAGCACCTCCAGTCATCACACAACGCGAAAGTCTTCTTGCTTTACTGTCGGCCACCCCTGCCCAGAAACCGCACCTGAGAAGTGGACATAAATCACACAGGCTTCAGAATTGGACTGGGGCCCACAGAGAACGTGATTCATGCGAATGTTTACCTGGGCTTGAGCCCGGACCCTGCTTCCCAAGGACCTCTACCCTTACTGAGGACTCAATGTTTGTCTGATAACACGACTGCAGAAAGTTAGGCACGTACGTTGGCCAGTATTTCAGAGGGTCTATGTGTGTGTTCACACCTATGCGTGTATGTGACTGTAACAGCTCACGAGGACGAGCTTCTGGGCTCTTTGTGTTCCTCTGAATCTGCATCTTGGTCTCCGTGTGTCCCTGAGGTCCTCCACAGGGACACCGAACTGTAAACGCCACAGTTGATACGCAGTGCACTGGCACTGGACACCACCCTCCCTAAATGGAGAAAGACCCCTTCAAGCTTCAAGAGGCCGAATGCAAACTCTGAAACCCAGGGGCTGTTGAAATAGGCCACGGATTCCCGCTCTCCCACAGCCAAGCCTTCTGACCAAAGCACAAAGACCTAACCAGACTTGCCTCCCGGCCGTGGGTGTGACATACGTGGACCCGGAGATCCTGCCATCTAGTAGCACGTCTGATGTGCACTTGGGGCCACTTCCAGCACTCCCGGAGGCAAGACAACCTCCGCTGGTTGGGCAGACCCTGACCTGCGGTAGGCTACAGGCAAGATGCACCCCGGCACCACTCAAGAGGCTAATGAAATTCGGCCTATGTGGCAATTCTCGCCAACTAGGCCAAATCACTTTCTGTGGACCCACAGGAATGCCCACCACAGGAAGTGGTGGGCTTCAGCAACCATGACCCAAGTTCAGACCCCACAGCCGAAACTAGGCTACCATCC
>NW_020839765.1:0-4853 GCF_003676395.1 Aethalodelphis obliquidens | reverse complement strand
GACGGTCCAGGGGCGCGCATCCTCACCTGTGCGCCCCAGGGCCTGACGTGTACTCTGCGCATGCGCCACCCCTCCCTAAACTTTTGCGCCCCGCCAACGCACGCCCATTGTTCGCTCACAGGTTTCAGAGCTGCATCCCAGCAACAGGCCAAAGAGAGCGCACTCCGCTTTTGGCCGAGTTGGCAGCTGAAGGAGAGTGCTCGGAGCCCAGCTCTCTATCCACGGACCGACCTCACCCATGTTCTCTAGGGGCAGTTACTTAGGTAGGCCCTGCCCCTCACCCCCGCCCCGGGCACTGGGGGACCAGCACCTGCCAGGAGGGCTCGGCTGCCCCCAGCCCGCTCCCCGCGCCCACCGACTTCCCGTGGCCGGCCCGGGTCACCCAGCTGTCTATGGCCGGCTATCCACTCGCAGGCCAGCCCACAAATGTCCAGTGACTCTGCATCTGCACTTTGCCACAGAGTCTCTGAGACCCCATTCTACCATCCCGCAGACGCTGCACTCCTTATGGGGATCCTTATCTCCATCTTCAGGCGAGGCCATCGGAAGAAGGCAGAGATGGGTGCTCGCACCTCCACGACGTCCCGCAGCTCAGTGTCCGCAGTGGACACAGTCACTGTCAGTGTGGCGCAGGGGCAGCCAGTGCCGGCCACGACACCCAGCTGTGTCCCGAACTACAACTACAGCACAGAGAAGACGGTGTTGAGGGCCCTGGAGGAGAGCGGGCAAGGGATGGCCGAGCAGGAGGAAGTCCCCACAGTCACAGGGAGGAACGAAGACCACAGAAGCGGCCCCGATGACACCGGGGGCGCACGATCTGCATTTAGGCCCCTGGGGGGCTCTTTCTTCGTGCCCAGGCCTGGACCTCCGCAGAGAGACCTCCACGCCAAGTGGGCAGAGGACAGATCCGCCAGGAAACAGCAGACCTCTTGTATGAGTTCCTGCCCCCAAAGAAACGCCATCACGAGCTCATATAGCTCCACCCGAGGTTTCCTGCCAGTGGAAAGAAGGAGGGGTCCCGCCATACCGCAAGGGCTGCCCCAGAAGTCTGCGAAGACAGGGGGCGAGGAGGGCCCTCCATCGCCCTCTGCAGCTCCGGTGGTTTACCAGAGGAAAAGCCAGCCTGACAAAAATGCAGAGGCAGCAAGAGGGCAGAAAGGGCCCTGGAGGAAGGGCTCCTACATATCTGACAGTCCCAGGCCCCGAAAACGCAGGATTCCTCTGCTGCCGCACAGGCGACGTGAGCCTCTGAGGCTGCCCCCAGCCCCTGAGCCGGGTTTCCGGGTCACCGCCGAAGACCTAGACTTGGAGAAGGAAGCAGCGTTCCGGCGCATCAACAGTGCGCTGCGGGATGAGACCTATGCCATCGGGGACCTGGGCAGCTCTCCCCAGCCTTTCCCCAGGAAACGGAAAGCTCCAGCCTTTGCCTCTGCTCCAAGCCCCCCAGCTTTGGGCGGCCCCGCAGATCTGAGCTGCATGTTTGCAGCTCTCAGAGTTACGGCAAGAAAGAGGGGGCCCCCGAGCACCACACACAGCAATGGGGGCAGCGTGGGCCTGAACTCCTGGGGCCCGCCTCACCAGAGCCACCCCATGGTGACCATGGGACCCAGCCCTAAGAAGCAGCCTAGGTTTGGAGGCACTACTGCCCCCATCTTACATCACATCCCTGGGGGCGCACCCAGGCAGGGCCCCCCTACTTCCAGCAGAGGGCGCAGCCCATGCCCAGCCAAGGCTGACTTTAGGGGTGTGTCGGTTCCGGCCTCTACTCCTATCAGCCTCAGCTCCGCAGTGGGCACAGCAAGGTGCAGCCTTGCTCTTAGGGCCCCCTCATCACCTGCCCAGGGCGTGGCTGGACAAAAAACCACTGGGCCATCGACCAAGTCATTCTCCTCCAGGTCGCGATTCATTACCTTGGGGTTTAAGAGGAGGAAGTTGGCCTGAGCCAATAACTTTGGGGCGAGGCCATCAGTGTCCACCTCCTCCCAGGCTGGGCCTCGTGTGGACCCTGTTTCGATGTGAAACTTATAATAAAGCTTTGTTCTTGTTCTTTTGCATAATCCTCACGTGTCTGTGATCTGTAGATCAAGTGTGGAAAAGCACTGGCTTGTATGAGTGGTAACATGGAAAGCCAGACCTGTTTACAGTTTCCTGTGACCCTGCTCATGGGTTGTGAAGAGTAGCACAACAAGATGGCTACAAGGGCCCTATATTAAAAGTGTGTTTTGAGTTTAAACGATGCAGCCCGGAATAAAATGGGCCCAGAGGGAAGGGTAAACAGGGAGGGTCATCCTTGTCTGTTGTAATTGCTACTTCCCACCCACTTCTCTGGCCTGGAGGGGGCTGGGTCATCCCGAGCACACACCAGCCGCCCATACTCTACACGTTTAGTATTTTCTAATGTAGCAGTTTCTTTGACTTTTTTTGTTTTGCTTTAATAAGTCTTAGGAAAATCAATTACATGCACATCTCACTCAGAGAGTATATGTCCATACAACCTAAAACAATCTACAGATCCAGTGCAATCCCTATCAAAATTCCACTGACATTTTTTACATAAATAGAAAGAACAATCCTAAAATTCGTATGGAACTGCAATAGACTTCAAAAGCCACAGCAATCCTGAGAAAGAAGAACAAAGCTGGAGGCAACACTTTTCCTGATTTCAAATTATACTACAAAGCTAGAGTAATCAAAATAGTATGGTACTGGCATGAAAACAGACACATACACCAATGCAACAGAATCAAGAGCCGAGAAATAAATCCACACACATACAGGCAACTAATTGACAGGGATCCAAGAATACTCAACAGGGAAAAGATAGTCTCTTCAGTAAATGGTGTTGGCAAAACTGGATACCCACATGCAAAACAAAGAAAGTGGACCCCTATCTTACACCATTTGTAAAAATTAACTTGAAATGGATTAAAGACTTAAATGTAAGACCTGAAACTGTAAAACTCCTAGAAGAGAACATAAAGAGAAAGCTCCTTAACATTGGTCTTGGTGATGATTTTTTGGGTATGACAACAAAACCACAAGCAACAAAAACAAAAAGCAACCAATGGGACTACATCAAACTAAAAAGCTCCTGGAGAGCAAAAGAAACAATCAAGAAAATGAAAAGGCAACCTAGGAATGGGAAAAAATATTTGCAAACCACATGTATGATAAGAGGTTAATATCCAAAATCTATAAGGAATTCAAACAACTCCATAGCAAAAAACAAACAAACAAAAACAAATAATCTGATTCTAAAATAGGCAAAGCAGGGGACTTCCCTGGTGGTCCTGTGGTTAAGACTCCACACTTCCACTGCAGGGGGCATGGGTTTGATCCCTGGTCAGGGAATTAAGGCCCGCATATCATGCAGTGTGTGTAAAAAAATAAAATAAATAAGGCAAAGCAAGACTAGGAAACAACTAAGTGTCCAACAGGTGAATGGATAAAGAAAATGTGACATATCCAGATATAGATAGATAGATAGATAGACTATTTGAACGCCACGTGTACCTGGGGAAGGTTAGTAACTTAGCCCTTCTGTTTCTCAGTTCCCTGGCCAGGGATATGGAAATATTAGTAGGACCTGCTTATTCGTATTATGTTCTGAGGCTAAAAATTAGTAAATACAAAGCCTGAAGAAAAACGATGGGTACTTCATAAGTGCTACCTACATAAATGTTCAAGTATTAAATGCCTGGAAGAATAAGTAGGTCGTCTCCAGAAAGGGCACCTAGGAGGCTACAAACAGGAGGATAGAGCCTACTTTTTCACATTGATGACATGAGTAAGACGTTTTAGAGCTCATGGAAAGAATATTATTTCTTGTGATGCACTGTGGGGTGGGCAGAGTAGGGGCTGTGACCCATATTTTATGGTTCAGGGCACTGAAATTTAGACAGATTGAGTAACTTGCCCAGAGTCACAACACTGATGAGTGATGGGTCTGAGGCAGGGGAGGGATAGAGATTCCTGAACACATGGACATGAGATCATGCCCTGGATACACAAACCAAGAGCTCTCCTCGCTCCCTTTCCCACATCCTCCTGCCCCAAGGATGCTGCAGGGAGACAGCTGGTACTTGGAGGAGGTGCCTGGCCCAAGAGAATGGCTAAATCTGGACCCAACTCCTGGCTCTACGTTTCAATCCCTGACCCCAAATACAATGTCTTTCCCCCAAATGCAGACCCCCTGATGGACCGGGGTATCCAAATATGTGTGCATCTCCCCTCCCTTCCCCCTCAGCACTTGATTCTAGCAGCTGATTTGCAGTGAGACTTCCTGGTGGTCAGGTGACCACCCTGAATGACCAGTAGTCTACTTGACTCCCTAACTGACTCAAAACCCAGGACAGTCCAAACCAACTGCCCACATGACAGTTGCACAGAGAATTAGCATCATCTTCAACTGATCAAACCTGGATGATGAGCAGTTAATATTCATTAGCTGGGAACAGGGTCTACTGGGCTGTTGTTTTGGTGGCTTAACAGATGAGGTTTACATTCCCGCAGGGTCTCACTGACTAGAAACTGACCAATCGTCTGAGCAGCTTGGACTAAGGCCTGCCTAAGAGCGGGCAGTGGCTGCACGGGCTCTGAGTGGGCACCTTCCCTGCCCAATCCTCCCTCAGCCAGATCCAGGCTCTGCTGTACAAACTACAGCCATTGCTCCTGAATCTACTTGCTGGTATTATTTCCACAGTACCTTCAATGGAGTGGTAAGTGGGGGTGCTATTTGTGTCCCTACCCTGTTGTTTGGCCAGATGCTGATTCTGATGTGCCTGAACCACCGCTGCGGATGGCCAGCAGATTATCTTGATCGCAGATGATATTCTTGTGCATCCTGTGTTTGA
>NW_020839764.1:0-4855 GCF_003676395.1 Aethalodelphis obliquidens | reverse complement strand
TCTTTTGTGAGCTGGCCTCAAACCCGCAGGATTGCTTCAGGCCCTATTTTGGCTCCGGCGAGGCAGGCTGAGCCTTTCTTTAATTCTTATTCTTAATGGGAAATTAGAGTGATATGTGCCCGTCCAAACCCCTACAACTCTTCTCTCATTGGTTCCCCCTCTTCCCGTTCATCCTCCTCACAATTTGCAAAATGTGTGAAACAGAAGTTTAAATGTGCTGATTCTCCAAGTGGGGAGATTCTAAGTAGCGTGGCTGGAATGGTGAACAGGAGCACCAGGAGAGGATAAATGAGGTGCATTTTAGACACATCTCCCGATCACATGGTGTACAGTCCTCTGGGTTTTCCATGCATGTTTTAGCTGTAGGAAGATCCCTTGAACCTGCAGATTTGGGACCCATTGAATGGGTACCAGGTAGTATTACTTTAAAGGGTGTGCATTTCCTCACCCAACCTCACATTTCTCTTAGCGCAAACAGTTTCCAGCCTTATGTCTCATCCTGCTGTGGGTCTAGATGTGTTCAATCCATGTTGCATCACCGTCCCTGAGGAAAAGTTGTAAGAGGTTTTCTCTGTCTCTCTGTCGTTTATTTTTTTCAATTTATTACTATATTGGTTACAGCTGATTTTCAAAGCTCTGTTTCTTGCTGCTGTACATCCACTTGATTCACGTACAGAGAGACATCAATAAATTCTTTTTCAGATTCTTACCAGTCGTATATATTCTTTTCCGGTGACTTGAGTGTGCTGAGTGCAGTTCTTTTAGCTACCGTGTAGGCCTTGTTGATTATCAGTTTGGTATTTGGAATGGTATCTTTGCTAATTTCAACCTCCTGGATGATGCCTCACCCCTCCCCACCTTTCCCGTTTAGCAGCCTTATGCGTGTTTTCTACATATTTGACTATGTTTTTGTTTTGTAATTTATTTCATGTGTAGCCATTTTGGATTCCACCTTTAAGTGATATCTTATGATATGTGTCTTTTTCTTTTTGAATTCTGTCACTTAGAATGATCATACGTAACTCCTCCGGAGTTGTTACAACTGGCCATATTTCATTGATTTCCAGGCTGACTAATATTCCACTCTACCTAAGTACCACATCTCTATCCATTTTTTCCCTCCAGAGGCATTTAAGTTATATCCTAGTCGAGGATCTTTTAAACAGAGAGGGGGTAAACATTGGGGTGCCTGTGTCCTGTCGATTTTTGTTTTTCCCAAGATATACGCCCATGAGTGCAAGTGCCCTATGCTCTGTAGCTCATTTTTTAGATGCTTTAGTAAACACAATACACTTCTCCAGAATGGCCATTGGCAATATACATTTCCACTATAAGTCTCACAGGGCTCCCTCTTCTCCTTGCCCTGTCCTGCATTTCTGTTGTTTACGCTTTATGAGGATGGCTCTTCTGACAGATGCGAAGTGATATCTTTTGTAGTATTGATTTCCAGCGCCCACCTGTTTGGTTGGCTAAAAAAGTGTATGCCCTTTTCTTGAATATATACAGAAAAAAACGCATACACCCGTTTTGGCCAACTGCAATGTTGGCAATGTTCAGCCCCTTTTCTTATGCTTAATGGCGAGTCCTTTCTACCTCCTCAAATCCCTTTCCTGCCATTCTCCCTTGCTTACAAGTCCTTTTCTCTGACTTTCCTCAAGACATTTTTCAGTGATGGATATTTTCAACTCTGCAGTTTCGTGAATTTTACTGCCCCTGAGTTCCATTGTTCAACTTGTGTTTATGGGAACTGGCCACAAAGCAGCGGGATTTCCTCAAGCCCTATACTGTTTCCATGGGCAACCCTAGCCTTTGGTCAATTCGTCTTCCTGATTGGAAATTAGAGTGACATGTGCCTGTCTGAACACCTAGGACTTGTCTCTCATTGTTCCTCATGCTTCCGCTTCATCCTCTGGACAAATTCCAAACTGTACGCAACAGGATGTTGACAGTGCTGACATCTCCAAGTGGGGAGACTGTTAGTAAAGACGCTGGAGGGGTGAACCCGAGCACCAGGAGATGAGGAGATGAGATGCCTTTTCCAAACTCTTCCCGATCAGACGGTATACCATCCTCTGGGTGTGACAGACATGTTTTAGCAGTAGGAAGAGTCCCATTCATGTAAGGAGAACACCAGGGCTTTTTCAAAATCAGTGTCTCCCCGAAACCCAAACTGGGGAAGTTTTTAAGCTACGGCTACACATATGTTCATTAAGGGCCTTGGGAAGTAGGCAGAGTCCAAACTTTAGATGATTGAAGTCTTCAGGGTCAGAAGCACTCACCACCAGCTTCCCTTAGGTTACACTTTAACTGTCATTGATAGATGATGTCAATAAAAATATCTATTCTTTTTCAGATTATTTCCCCTTATAGGTTATTGCAAAATGTTGAGTGTAGTTCCCTGTGCTATACAGTAGTTCCTTGTTGATGATCTATTTTATACATAGCAGTGTGTATGTGTTAATCCCAAACTGTTAATTTATCCCTCCTCCCACCTTTCCCCTTTGGTAATAATAAATTATAAGATTTTATACTTCTCAGAAATGGGGGAGCTGAAAGAGAGGTATCATTTTCAATGGAAAAGCATTTAAAACAAGATTGAAGGTTTAACCAAGATTATTAGATGTACATCCTTGGAAAGAAATCACTTCGTTTCTCTAATATTGACCTGACAAATAAGACAAACCTTTTCACTGAACTTGCTTATAAAAAGTGATGGAAATATCAAATGGAAGTGTTAAAAACATCTTATTTTACCCGAGCCTTATACACTGTTCTATGTTAACTACAGTTTGGCTCACACATCTGTTCATTGAGGTTACAATAGTCTCAATTTCTGTTACTGATCCTCCAGAGTGGACCCCAACAAGTGTCCCCCTGCCCAGTGTCATTGGGGCCAACAGATCGAGACTGAGTTTGGTTCACAAGCAAAGGAAACTTTATATTTTGATCAGAGAATGGAGAGGTGAGAGCATGCACTACCCCGTGGGCTGTGGGCTGGGCTGCTGTGTAGAGATCCTGTCAGAGTCAGTGGGAGGGAGGGAGGCGGCGGAGCTCTCGAGGGCCGGGTTGGCTGTAGCTCAGGCTCTATATCGTGGAGTCTGCACTGGGCCCCAGGAGCTGAGGTGTCGACCCAGCCATTCTGCACTAGGAAATCTGGTCTGAAGTGCCGGGTGTGGAACCTCTGCATGCGGGACCCTAGGAGCACGTGAAATTAGACAAAGCACAAAGGATAAAAAAGGTTAGACTTGACTTTATTGCCCAGATTCTATTTTTATCTCCCAGGGATTTTTAATGGGCTTTGCTGGGGACAAACCCCTCCTCTGCCTTTTGTCCCGTTCCTCATTCTTGGAGTGCTGAGGGTGCAGACCCTTCTTCTGTAACTGCTGAGTGCTGAGTTGGGAGCCCTCATACCCTGGGGCGAGGGTCAGAGCTTCTCCCCAGCAGCCTCCCGGTGACGTTGATTGTCCCCAGGACCCCTGCCTCCCTGCTCGTCCACCTGAGCACCAGCATTGGAAGTGTTATAGATTCTAATGACCTTTAAGGGTCCAGGAAAGAGATGTGCAGAGACGCTGTGGGGGCCGGTTTCACCCCGCCCCACATTTGTTCGGCCACCTTAGGCTGACCGTTTCTGCCAGCCTAGATGCTCTGACCAGTAGTCTGCGCTTTCTTCAATTAGGCCCCTGAATTAACGTACAAACAGCACCAGGTGTCAGAGCCCTGCCCGCTCAACTCCCAGACAGTCCAGGGTCAGTGGTGATCAAGGACCATGATGGCTACTGAGTCAACAGCCTTTTGAAGTAAACAGGAGTCCAGCCGGTCTTATTGGCCACCATCATCACGGTGTCTGTAGGCTTTTCTATGGTGACAGTGTGGTATACTGTTCCCCCGCCAAGATTATTAGCTCCCCTCTGGGTGCAGTAAGTCCTGCAAGCAGTAGTCTACTCTTTTGGGACACACTCTTGTTGTTTTATGAGAGAAACTCCAGGTCAAGTGATGTTCACACGAGTCGTCATGGTGCCCTGTTGCCCCCGGTTATCTCTCTGGATGTTGGAGTTGGAGGGCCTCCTCACTCGAGGTCGGTGTGCCCACGGAGCGAACCCTGCAACTTCAGGGCATGGTTGGTGGTTAGGATCACCACGTGGGGTCCTTTTCCCTTAGGAGGGAGGTGGCCTTTTGGGCTGCTGATTTCCAGGTTTTTAGATACCGCCAGTATCTTGGCCAGATGTGGCAGTGGGCCAAGCCCCTTAGTGACCGTAGTTTATCCTACCTGGATGGCATTCTTGCATTGTTCCATTTCAAGTGGTCCCAGTTTTTGCACTAATTCTCCAATGGCGATTCGCCTTTCACCGGGAATGTAAAGGTCAAAGGGTTTAGCTAAATTAGGGAGTTCCAGGGCAAGGGTCTGAATTGACTGCTCTTTCCATTCTTGAAAGGCCACTTCTGGATTCTATTCAAAAGGATCATCATCTTTTCCTTTCAGTGTTTCATATAGAGGCCCAGCTAGTAGACTGTAGTTAGGGATCCAGAAGCAGCAAACCCTGGCCTCCCCAGGAACCCCTAAGCTGTCTTCTAGTTTTAGAAAGGGGTAAGGCTGCAAATGGTTTCTTCCCTTTCCTGGGATGGGCTTCTCCGACCTTCTGTGAGAATGAAGCCCAGGCAGGTCACCGCAGTCTGTGATATTTGAGCTTTTTCTTGGACAACTTCTATCCTTTATTGGCTTGGTAGTTCAGAGGCCTCCTTAGTAGGGCTGGCGATCAGAATGTCGTCTGCATATTGAAGGAGGGTTTCCTTTTCCAGAGGTAGAACTTTTAGGTCTTTAGCTAAGCTTTCCCCAAAGATGGTGTGGGAATTTTTG
>NW_020839763.1:0-4857 GCF_003676395.1 Aethalodelphis obliquidens | reverse complement strand
CTCACGTCAGTTAGAATGGGCATCATCAGAAAATCTACAAACAACAAGTGCTGGAGAGGGTGTAGAGAAAAGGGAACACTCTTCCACTGTTGGTGGGAATGTAAATTGATACAGCCACTATGGAGAACAGTATGGAGGTTCCTTATAAAACTAAAAATAGAATTACCATATGACCCAGCAATCTCAGTACGGGGCATATACCCAGAGAAAACCATAATTCAAAAAGACACATGCACCCGAATGTTCATTGCAGCACTATTTACAATAGCCAGGTCATGGAATCAACCTAAAAGCCCATTAACAGACCACCGGATAAAGAAGTTGTGGTACATATATACAATGGAATATTACTCAGCCATAAAAAGGAATGAAATTGGGTCATTTGTAGAGACGTGGATGGATCTAGGGACTGTCATACAGAGTGAGGTAAGTCAGAAAGAGAAAAACAAATATCGTATATTAACACATATATGTAGAATCTAGAAAAATGGTACAGATGACCTGGTTTGCAGGGCAGAAATTGAGACACAGATGTAGAGAACAAACGTATGGACACGGTGGGGTTGGGGTAGGGGTGGTGGCATGATTGGGATTGACATGTATACACTGATGTGTATAAAGTAGATGACTATTAAGAACCTGCTGTATAAATAAATAAATAAAATTCAAAAAAAGGAAAACAAAAGAAGAAAGATCTAAAATCAATAATCTTCGCTCGCACCATAGAAAGTGAGGACATCTGTATAGATCCCATGGACACTGAAAGGATCATAAAGGAATCCTATGAACAGTTCTGTGCTCACAAATTTGAGCAAATGGATCAGCTCCTGGAAAGGCACTATCTGTCAACACTCACACAAAAAGAAATAGACCATCTAAATAAATTGAATCAATAATTAATAACCTTCCAAAACGGAAAGCACCAGGTGCAGATGGGTTTTCTGGTGAATTCTACAAATATTTAAGGAAGAAATTATACCAGTTCTCTACAATATCTTTCAGAGAATAGAAGCAGAGAAGATACTTCCTAACTCATTATATGAGGCCAGCATTATTGTAATACCAAATCCAGACCAGACAGTGCAAGAATAAAAACTACAGGCCAATATCTCTCATAAACATAGATGTAAAAATGATTAATACAATATTAGCAAATTAAACCCAATAGTATATAAAAAGAATTATATACTATGACCAAGTGGGATTTATCCAGGTATGCAAAGCTGGATTGACATTTAAATATCAATTAATGTCATCAGTCTCATCAACAAACTAAACAAAAATCCCATGATCATATCATTCGATGCAGGAAAAGCATTTCGCAAAATCCAACACCTATTTATGATAAAAAACTGACAGTAAACTAGGAATAGAGGGGAACCTCCTCAACTTAATAAAGAATATCTACAAGAAACATCATATTTAATAGTGAGAAACTTGAAACTTTCACACCAAGATCAGAAACAAGACAAGGATGTATCCTCTCACCAATGCTTTCAACACTGTACTTGAAAGTCTTTGCTAATGCAGTTAGAGTAGAAAAGGAAATAAAATGTATGCAGATTGGGTAGAAAGAAATAAAACAGTCTCTTTGTAGATGATGTGTTTGTTTGCCTAGAAAATCTGAAAGAACCAATAAGGCAAGGTAAAGGTAAACTATGGACTTTGGTTGATTATGATGTATCAGTGTAAATTCATCACTTGTAACACATGTACCACTGTGGTGGGGCAAACTGATAGTTGGGGGAGGGTTATACATGAGTGGGTCAGTGGTTATATGGGAAATCTGTGTAAATTACTCTCAATTCTTTTGTGAATCTAAAACTACTCTGAAAGTTAAAAAAATCTTTTTGCACAGCAAAGGAAACTACCAACAAAATGAAAAGGCAACTGACAGAATAGGAGAAATAATTGTAAATCACATATCTGATAAGGGGTTAATATCCAAAACACCTAAAGAACGCATACAACTCAAAGTTAAAAAAAAACAAACAATCCTACAAGTAAAATAATTTTTTTGGTAATCATTTATGATGATGGTTGTTAACTAGACTTATTTTGGTGATCATTTTGCAACATATACAAATACTGAATCATCATGTTGTACATCTGAAACTAACATAATGTTATGTCAATTATACTGCCATAAAAATAAATTGTAAAAATTCTATTAAAAAATGGACAGAGTAACTGAGCAGACATTTTTCCAAAGAAGACCTACAGATGGCCAACAGGCACATGAAAGGACAATACCACTAATCAACAGGGAAATGCAAATTAAGACCAAAATGACATATCACCTCATGCTTATTAGAATGACCATCCTCAAAAAGACAAGAGATAACAAATGCTGGCATGGATGTGGAGAAAAGGGAACCTTTGTGTACTCTTGGTAGAAATAAAAATTGGTGCAGTCACTATGGAAAGCAGTTTGAAGGTTCCTCAGAAAATTATAATAGAACTACCGTATAATTCAGCAATTCCACCCCTGGGTATATACCCAAAGAAAACAAAAACACCAATAGGAAATGATACATACTCCCCAATGTTCATAACAGCATTATTTACAATAGTCAAGACATGGAAACAAAGTGTCCATCAATGGATGAATGGATGAAAAAAAAAGTGGTATATATGTGCAATGAAATATTATTCAGCCATTAAAAAGACGGAAATCCTGCCATTTAAGACAGCATGGATGGACCTTGGGGGCACTAATGCTAAGTGAAATAAGTCAATCAGAGAAAGACAGAATTGTATGATCTCACTTATATATGGCATCTAAAAAAACCAAACTCATAGAAACAGAGAACAGATTGGTAGTTGCCAGAGACAGTGGGTAAAAGATATGGAAAATGGGTGAAGGTAGTCAAAGTAGAAACTTCCAGTCACAAAATAAATAAATTCTGAGGATCTAATGTACAGCATGGTGACTACAGTTAACCATACTGTATTTTATATTTGAAAGTTGCTAAGAGAGTGGAATTTAAATGTTCTCATCACAAGGAAAACAATCTGTAATTATGTGTGGTTATAGATATTAACTAAACTTACTGCGGCAATCACTTCACAATATATACACATGTCAAATCATTATGTTGTATACCTTAAACTAACACAATGCCAGATGTCAATTATATCTCAATAAAACTGGAAAAAATTTTAAAAATTCAGTAAGATGACTGGGTGCATAATATATGAAAATTAAGATATGCAAATATATACATTTAATATTTTGGAACAAAAGAATTCATGGAAGTATGAAGACATACTTCATTAACATATTTAAAAAATGACCTGTGTAAAACAATATTCCTTGAAGCATTATTATAATAGGGAAACAGTTGGAAACAACCTCAAAAGTTTATCTGTATCAAATAATTAAATAAACTGAAGATAAATAACTTTTTTCTTCCAGTTTTATTGAGATATAATTGACATACAGCACTGTATAAGTTTAAGGGGTGCAGTATAATGATTTGATTTACATACGTCATAAAATGATTACCACAATAAGCTTAGTGAACATCCATGATCACATATAGATTAAAAATTTAAAAAAAAATTTTTTTTTCCTTGTGATGAGAACTCTTAGGATTTACTACCTTAACTTTCACATATAACACACAACAGTGTTAATTACCTAATCATGTTGTACATTACATCCCTAGTACTTACTTATCTAACTGGAAGTTTGTATATTTTGACCATAACGATGAGGATTCTTTTTTTCTTGTCCCACATTCACATGTAAATACTTCCAGATTTCAGAATTAAGTATCCTGCTGGTTTTTGCTCTAGATCTAAATTCAGTTTATAAATAAGAAAGTAGAGAAATCGCTTTTGCTTCAAACCCAAGTCTATGAATATAAATTTTAAATACACTCATACACAGGTGTGATGTTGATGTCATATAGCTATAGAAGAATTATATTCAGGGTGAAGTTATCAGGGTTTACTTAGGGTAAATGTAAATTAGATTTCAGAGAAAAGGGGACACTTAAATTTACAAATCTGATTTGTGGATTTTACCATCAGTAATGATTAATTTAAAAAATAAAAAATGTTAAAATAATTATATTTTAAAATTCAAAAGCATGATTGAAATGGGTATTTACTATAATAAGCAGAATTAATACTTCTTTTTCTTTTTTCTTTTTTTAAAATTCTATTTTATTTATTTTTTTATACAGCAGGTTCTTATTAGTCATCCATTTTATACACATCAGTGTATACATGGCAATCCCAATCGCCCAATTCATCACACTACCACCCCCAACCCCCCACAGCTTTCCCCCCTTGGTGTCCATACATTTGTTCTCTACATCTGAGTCTCAATTTCCGCCCTGCAAACCAGTTCATCTGTACCATTTTTCTAGGTTCCACACATATGTGTTAATATACAATATTTGTTTTTCTCTTTCTGACTTACTTCACTCTGTATGACAGTCTCTGGATCCATCCACATCTCTACAAATGACCCAATTTCATTCCTTTTTATGGCTGAGTAATAGTCCATTGTATATATGTACCACAACTTCTTTATCCAGTGGTCTGTTAATGGGCATTTAGGTTGGTTCCATGACATAGCTATTCTAAATAGTGCTG
This sequence comes from Aethalodelphis obliquidens, assembly GCF_003676395.1. Classification (NCBI taxonomy): domain Eukaryota; kingdom Metazoa; phylum Chordata; class Mammalia; order Artiodactyla; family Delphinidae; genus Aethalodelphis; species Aethalodelphis obliquidens. The sequence goes on along the minus strand of NW_020839763.1, from coordinate 249 downwards.
CAATGAACATTAGGGTGCATGTGTCTTTTTGAATTATGGTTTTCTCTGGATATATGCCCTGTAGTGGGATTGCTGGGTCCTATGGTAATTCTATTTTTAGTTTTTAAGGAACCTCCGTACTGTTCTCCATAGTGGCTGTATCAATTTACATTCCCACCAACAGTGGAAGAGTGTTCCCTTTTCTCCACACCCTCTCCAGCATTTGTTGTTTGTAGATTTTCTGATGATGCCCATTCTAACTGACGTGAG
>NW_020839762.1:0-4865 GCF_003676395.1 Aethalodelphis obliquidens | reverse complement strand
AGTCCTCTCACAAGAAGGCAGACTTTTCTGTGATGCTGGGTATTTAGATAACACTCGTTCACATATTATTAAGACTTTATTTTTGTAGAATAGTTTTAAGTGCACAGCAAGATTGAGGGGGATATACAGAGATTTCCCATATACTCCCTGCCCCCATACATGCATAGCATGCCCCATTATCAATGTCCCCTGCAGAGTGGTGCATTTTTTACAACTGATGGACCTACATTGACACATCATCGTCACCGACAGTCCATAGTTTATATTATGATTCACTCTTGGAACTCTACATTCTGTGGGTTTGGACAAATGTATAGGAACATGTGTCCATTATTATAGTATCAGACAGAGTGTTTCACTACCCCAAAACACCTCTATTTTCTGCCTACTAAAATAGGTAAAATACTACCTCTTTTTCTCCCAGTCTGTGTCTTGTCTTCTCATTCTCTTGACATTGCCTTTCTGTGAGCAGATATATTTAATTTCAATGAAGTCCAGCTTATCACTTGTTTCTTTTATGGATTGTGTCCTTGGTGTTTTATCTAAAAAGTCACTGCCATACTCAATGTAACTAGGTTTCCTCCTATGTTACTTCTAGGTGTTTTACACTTTTGCATTTTACCTTTAGGTCTGTGGTCCATTTTGATTTAATTTTTGTGAAGGGTGTAAGGTCTGCATCTAGATTCGTTTTATTGTTTATTGTTTTTTTTTGCATGTGCATGTCCAGCTTTCCCAGCACCATTTTTCTTTTTAACATCTTTATTGGAGTATAATTGCTTTGCAGTGGTGTGTTAGTTTCTGCTGTATAACAAAGTGAATCAGCTATATGTATACATGTATCCCCATATCTCCTCCCTCAAGCTTACCTCTGGGCTTTCTATCTTGTTCCATTGATCTATGTTTCTGTTATTGTGTCAGTACCATATTGTCTTGATTACTGTAGCTTTGTAGTATAGTCTGAAGTCTGGGAGTCTGATTCCTCCAGCTCCGTGTTTTTCCCTCAAGACTGCTTTCGCTATTGGGGGTCTTTTGTGTCTCCATACAAATTTTAAGATGTTTTGTTCTAGATCTTTAAAAAATGCCATTGGTAATTTGGTAGGGATTGCATTGAACCTGTAGATTGCTTTGGGTAGTATAGTCATTTTCAAAACATTGATTCTTCCAATCCAAGAACATGGTATATCTCTCCACCTGTTAGCATCATCTTTAATTTCTTTCATCAGTGTCTTATAGTTTTCTGCATACAGGTCTTTTGTCTCCCTGGGTAGGTTTATTCCCAGGTATTTCATTCTTTTTGTTGCAGTGGTAAATGGGAGTGTTTCCTTAATTTCTCTTTCAGATTTTTGATCACTAATGTATCGGAATGCAAGAGACTTCTGTGCATGAATTTTGTATCCTGTAAGTTTGCCAAATTCATTGATTAGCTCTAGTAATTTTCTGGTGGCATCTTTAGGATTCTCTATGTATAGTGTCCTGTCATCGGCAAAGAGTGACAGTTTTACTTCTTCTTTTCCAATTTGTATTCCTTTTATTTCTTTTTCTTCTCTGATTGCCGAGGCTAGGACTTCCAAAACTATGTTGAATATAGCAGTGAGAGTGGACATCCTTGTCTTTTTCCTGATCTTAGAGGAAATGCTCTCAGTTTTTCACCATTGAGAATGATGTTTCCTGTGGGTTTGTCATATATGGTCTTTATTATGTTGAGGTAGGTTCCCTCTATGCCCACTTTCTGGAGAGTTTATCTCATAGATGGGTGTTGAATTTTGTCAAAAAGCTTTTCTGCATCTATTGAGATGATCATACGGTTTTTATCCTTCAATGTGTTAATATGGTGTATCACATTGATTTAATCTCATAGCGTTGTGGTCAGAAAAGATGCTTGATATGATTTCAATTTTGTTAAATTTACTGAGGCTTGATTTGTGACCCAAGATGTGATCTCTCCTGGAGAATGTTCCATGAGCACTTGAGAAGAAAGTGTAATCTGCAGTTTTTGCATGGAATGTCCTATAAATATCAATTAAATCTATCTGGTGTATTGTGTCATTTAAAGCTTTTGTTTCCTTATTTATTTTCATTTTGGATGATATGTCCATTGGTGTAAGTGAGGTGTTAAAGTCCCCCACTATTATTGTGTTACTCTCGATTTCCTCTCTTTCAGCTGTTAGCAGTTGCCTTATTTATTGAGGTGCTCCTATGTTGGGTGCATATATATTTATAATTGTTATATCTTCTTCTTGGATTGATTCCTTGATCATTATGTAGTGTCCTTCCTTGTCTCTTGTAACATTCTTTATTTTAAAGTCTATTTTATCTGATATGAATATTGCTACTCCAGCTTTCCTTTGATTTCCATTTGCATGGAATATCTTTTTTCCATCCTCTCACTCACAGTCTGTATGTGTCCCTAGGTTTGAAGTGGGTCTCTTGTAGACAGCATATATATGGGTCTTGTTTTTCTATCCATTCAGCAAGTCTGTGTCTTTTGGTTGGAGCATTTAATCCATTCACATTTAAGGCAATTATTGATTTGTATGTTCCTATGACCATTTCTTAATTGTTTTCGGTTTGTTTTTGTTGGTCCTTTTCTTCTCTTGTGTTTCCCACTTAGGAAAGTTCCTTTAGCTTTTGTTGTAGAGCTGGTTTGGTGGTGCTGAATTCTCTTAGGTTTTGCTTGTCTGTAAAGCTTTTGATTTCTCCATTGGATCTGGATGAGATCATTGCCGGGCAGAGTAATCTTTGTTTTAGGTTCTTCCCTTTCATCACTTTACGTATATCATGCCACTCCCTTCTGACTTGTAGAGTTTCTGCTGAGAAATCAGCTGTTAACCTTATGGGAGTTCCCTTGTATTTTATTTGTCATTTTTCCCTTGCTGCTTTCAATAATTTTTCTTTGTCTTTAATTTTTGCCCATGTGATTACTATGTGTATCGACGTATTTCTCCTTGGGTTTATCCTATATGGGACTCGCTGCACTTCCTGGACTTGGGTGGCTATTTCTTTTCCCATGTTAGGAAAGTTTTCGACTATAATCTCTTCAAATATTTTCTCGGGTCCTTTCTCTCTCTCTTCTCCTTTTGGGACCCCTATAATGCCAATGTTGTTGCGTTTAATGTTGTCCCAGAGGATTCTTAGGCTGTCTTCATGTCTTTGGATTCTTTTTTCTTTATCCTGTTCTGCGGCAGTGAATTCCACCATTCTGTCTTCCAGGTCACTTATCCGTTCTTCTGCCTCAGTTATTCTGCTATTGATTCCTTCTAGTGTAGTTTTCATTTCCGTTACTGTATTTTTCATCTCTGTTTGTTGTTCTTTAATTATTCTATGTCTTTGTTAAACATTTCTTGCATCTTCTTGATCTTTGCCTCCATTCTTTGTCTGAGGTCCTGGATCATATTCACTATCATTATTCTGAATTCTTTTTCTGGAAGGTTGCCTATCTCCACTTAATTTAGTTGTTTTTCTGGGGTTTTATCTTGTTCCTTCATCTGGTACATAGCCCTCTGCCTTTTCATCTTGTCTATCTTTCTGTGAATGTGGTTTTTGTTCCACAGGCTGCAGGATTGTAGTTCTTCTTGTTTCTGCTGTCTGCCCTCTGGTGGATGAGGCTATCTAAGAGGCTTGTGCAGGTTTCCTGATGGGAGGGAGTGGTGGTGGGTAGAGCTGGGTGTTGCTCTGATGGGCAGAGCTCAGTAAAACTTTAATCCACTTGACTGCTGATGGGTGGGGCTGGGTTCCCTCCCTGTTGGTTGTTTGGCCTGAGGCAACCCAACACTGGAGCCTACCTGGGCTCTTTGGTAGGGCTAATGGCAGACTCTGGGAGGGCACTCACCACGGAGTACTTGCCAGAACTTCTGCTGCCAGTGTTCTTGTCCCCACGGTGAGCCACAACCACCCCCACCTCTGCAGGAGGCCCTCCAACACTAGCAGGTAGGTCTGGTTCAGTCTCCTCTGGGTTCACTGCTCCTTCTCCTGGGTCCCGATGTGCACACTACTTTGTGTGTGCCCTCCAAGAGTGGAGTCTCTGTTTCCCCCAGTCCTGTCAAAGTCCTGCAATCAAATCCCACTAGCCTTCAATGTCTGTTTCTCTAAGAATTCCTCCTCCCGTTGCCAGAACCCCAGGTTGGGAAGCCTGATGTGGGGCTCAGAACCTTCACTCACGTGGGTGGACTTCTGTGGTATAAGTGTTCTCCAGTCTGTGAGGCACCCACCCAGCGCTTATGGGATTTGATTTTGCTGTGATTGTGCCCCTCCTACCATCTTATTGTGGCTTCTCCTTTGTCTTTGGATGTGGGATATCTGTTTTGGTGAGTTCCAGTGTCTTCCTGTCAGTGATTGTCCAGCAGCTAGTTGTGATTGTGGTGTTCTCACAAGTGTGAGTGAGAGCACATCCTTCTACTCCTCCATCTTGGTTAGGCTCTGTATGACTTCTAATATTCTAAATTTGTTAAGGTGGGGACTTCCTTGGTGGTGCAGTGGTTAAGAATCCGCCTGCCAATGCAGGGGACACGTGTTTGATCTCTAGTCTGGGAACATCCCACATGCCGAGAAGCAAGTAAGCCTGTGTGCCACAACTACTGAGCCTGTGCTCTAGAGCACGTGAGCCACAACTATTGAAGCTTGTGTGCTTAGAGCCCGTGCTCTGCAACAAGAGAAGCCACTACAAGGGGAAGCCTGCACAACACAACAAAGAGGAACCCCCGCTTGCTGCAACTAGAGAAAACCCACGCACAGCAAGGAAAACCCAATGCAGCCAGAAATAAAATAAATTTATTTTAAAAAATTTTTGTTAAGGTGTGCTTTATGGCCCAGAATGTGGTCTATCTTTGTGAATGTTTAATGTGAGCTTGAGAAGACTGTGTATTCTG
>NW_020839761.1:0-4867 GCF_003676395.1 Aethalodelphis obliquidens | reverse complement strand
TATCTGGAATAAAATTTACAAGGTTTTTCTATATTGTAGCATGTATCATTACTTAATTCTTACAATGAATAATATTTCATTGTATGGATATAACACATTTTATTTGCTCATTTATCAGTTGATGGACATTTAGATTATTTCTACTTTTTGTCTATTAATAAACCATGCTGCTGTGAAAAAGTGAAGAGAAGTTATGGTAGACATATGTTTTTATTATTCATAGGTATATACATATGAAAATACCGAGGAGGGGAATTTCTGGATTATATGGTAACTCTATTTTTAACATTTTGATAAACAGCTGAACTATTTCGCATGGAGTCTATATCATTTTACGTTCCTACCACCAATTTCTCAACATCCTGGCCAGCTAGTTTTATGATCTGTCCTTTTGACTTTAGTCATCCTAGTAGGTATTAAATAGTGAATATACTGTGAATATCCTACTATATCAGTATCAGAGATGATCATGTGCTGTGTGTCATTTAATCTATTAATAGAGTATATTATATCGATAGTTTTTACGTATAAAACTGCCAATGCATTCTCTGGATGAAGCCCATTTAGCCGTATATACTTATTTTTATATATTGTTGGATTCATTTTTTCTGAGTATTTTTTGAACATTCTTTGTCTATATTCATTAAGAATATTGGTCTATAGATTGCTCTTATAATGTCCTTATACTAGATGGAAAATAGCCACCTGTCTTATTTCTATAGCAAGGAAACATTTTTTCACACTAAATCATGAACTCATTCTGTTCTATCATGATACATGCAGAAATAATGCAAATTTATATTAACATAGGAAAATTAATCATCATTATCATGAGGTGTTTCTTTTCAATGAAAGAGAAGCATGTAATTTCCATGTGCAGATGCACATTTAATGCAATCAGCTGTATGGTGATGGACAGAAACTACATTTTTGGTGGTGAACATGTTGAAAAGTATGCAGAAGTAGATAATATCATGTTGTACACATGGAACTTACATAATGTCATAAACTGACATTACCTCAATAAAAAACAAATCTAAAAAAAGCACACTTAAGAAGAAAATTACTGTCTTGCTTTATGGTGCTTTTAAAAATGATTTTCCTCCTTCAGTGTTGTTACTTCAAATCTAATAAATTTAAGATGTATATGTAGGGTAGTGTTTATATCTCATATGTGGTTGGCCCATAAATATTATTTAAAATATGCACAGTTTTACATTAGGGTATTATTTCCTGACCTCTCAACTAAAGTTTATAAATAACTGATTCTGACATTCTGTACATTGTAATATAAATGAGCATGGGGTACAATATCAACCTCTCACCATAACTGATCATTAACACTCAAGAATGTTTTATGTTGGAGTGGAAAAAAGTTGACTATCATTGAATGGAAAACAGAAACATGATTATACTTAGAAAATAAAGGCAGTAAATGGTTCATTTGCTCTCTTTCCATTTGCAGAATTGTAATAAAAATGCCAACTAGATTGATATTTAAGCAAAAGTACATTGCAATGAAGTTAAGATTACAAGAGGAGCTGCATTAATATACAACATTCTTGTTTGAGCCTGCTTTTCTATTACAATTTCAAGAGTACTTGGGTATATTAATTTCAGTTATAGATACCCATTCAGCTACTGATTTAAAGAGAACTCTCTTTTCTATAAAATAAATGTTATCACTTCTAAGTTATTCCATTTTACCATGTTTTCTTAGATTTTAATCTTAATATTAAAAAAAAAATCACAACATTTGAAAGAAGTTACAGTCCTGTATATCACACAGAGTACTGAATGCCTTCTAGTTCACACATTATTAAGCTGCTGTAGCAGCAGCTGCATAGGATTTAGCACAACAGATGGTGTTGATTCTTTCTCTTTTTTAATGAAAATCTGATTTATAAATCTCTTGCAACAAACTGGTGATGAAATGTTTAACAAAGCTATAACACATATTACTTGATATTTAAAAATGCCACCTTTTTTTCTCGTGAGCAAAATGATGACAGACTTATGAAGGTATGCTAAAAGAGGAGCGGAAATAAAATGGAAGGGAAGAATGAGAAAAAATGTAGAATTACAAGATAATAACTAATACTCCCTAAAATGAGTCTCATAAAATAATGTTATTTTTATTGGTTAAATAATTATTTGAGCGTAATTTTAGAGTTTTTTAAAAAATTTTAAAGTATTAAGGTTGTAGTATGGTGTTTTGTGTGTTTTATTGAGGGAGGGTAGAGAGGTAGTACAGCAGCTAAAGAAAAACTACACTGTTTCAGGATGTGTTAGAATGCTATGTAAGACATTTCAAATAAATGTTCTTAATATGAACAATATCAATTTTTAAAATATAGAAAAATTGTATTAGCAATTAAAATAAAACGAAAAGTGTCATACAGGCTCTAGCTATACATATTCCAAGAAACAAACCTTGATGAAGATTGCCTTTCTTATTCATCAGTTCCTATTTTTCTATGCCCATGGCATTTATTCTTTCTAGAAATTAACTAGTGACTTGATATCATCTCATGTAAGAACTGATTCTGACTAAAATATTTTCCTTATATTCTTGAAGATTCCCTGTTATGGTACCTGTAATCTTTCCACTTAGATGAGGAACTACTTAAAACATCTTCCAATGAAAATATATTTATCAAGAGGAGATTTAAGAAGGGAGAAAACCATCCTTTACCTCTAAAGTGATACAATGCAGGTGTTTTAAGGAAAAATAGATTTTCCTTATATATACATATATGCAGAGAAGCTTGATTCTCAATCTAAGTTTTAATCCTCATTACAACTCAAAACTAATATTTTGTTTATTAAGATGCTATCATAAGCTGTACTAGCAGCCCTTCTCGAAAACAACACTTACATCATCACCAGTGGTGGTATCTTATTTTTTAATGTCACTGGTAGATTACAGACTGGGAATTAGATGTGTTTTTTTATAACCATTTACTTAGTGCCAAGTATTCATATGTTCATGCAGTCTGAGCTTGAGAATGTTGGGAATGACAGTTTCTATTTTCAGGCTAATCTTTTCTCTCTGTTGACCAAGTAACCTTTCCAGTCTTCACTTCCTCTTTATTCAGAATAAGTCCCCATCCCCCATTCCTGACAAAAGAGAGCCTCGATATTCTGGAATAATCTTCCTCACCCTAATTTAGATGTGTCAAACCATGTCTGAATACTAGAGTGAGCGTGATTCAGCCACAAGCTGGTAACTCCACTAAGACTAGTGAAGTCAATATTAGACCCCTAAGAAATAAAGCACTTAGGGCTAGCAAAGAAGAGATTTTTAAAAAAGAAAAATACTAATATCTATTGCTGACTAGTGAATTTTTATTCATTTTATTTATAATAAACAACTTAGATCTTATTATGCCAATTGATCTTATTAAGCCAATTAATAATGCTGGTACAATATTTATAGGTGTTTCTAACAGAATTCATTTTATGTATAAATGGCCAGTCACTATTCTTGTTCTCATTATTACTACCGTTATGCCCATCCTCACTGAACACAAATAATTTACAGTAATCTGTGATCTCTCTAGAAAAGGAAATGGCATTAAGGGAAATGGCATTAAGGAAATGGCATTAAGGGAAATCACAGATCGGCAGAGAGGAAATTAATTAAATATTAAATTAAATCTTGACAGCAAGCTTTCAGAGGCAGCAAAAAATCTCCATTGATGATACAAAGCAAATACACTTAACATCCTTCCTCATCTGTAGTATCTCAATAGATACTCTACAGATCTAATACAGACCTAGATAACAGATCTAATGATCTGTCACATGAAACACCTGCTCCAAAGTTTCTTTTCTCCCAACTCCTAAAAACATGAGTTCTACAACCCAAGCTAGTAGGTAGATTTTTGCCCCTTTTTTCTTCTCTCACATTGCTTAAGAGGCTTTCTACTTCAGTTGTCTGTAACTCCAGAGTAGTTTAAGTTATTCAACTTTTTCTGAATTTCATTTTAGTGCATCTCAAGAGGCTGACATTGATCAGACTCAGAGAATCTATCTTTTAATTCAAAGACTGGGTAAAAATCTGTAAATGCCTGTGCGTGAATGCATAGTTAGGGTCAATATTACTTTTTCAGTACCCATACCTTTACACTGCACCTGACGTGTTGCACTGATAAACACTATCAGGTATTCTAGTTTGCAAAAACTGTAAGGACCACTTCAAGTGCATCTCTGGGAAACTAGCTATTGGAACTGTCCTCAAATTTATCTTGCTGAGGCTAAAGTTTTCTTATCTATAAAATACTCTTCAGGGACTTACTTGGGGGTCCAGTGGTGAAGACTCCATGCTTCTACTTCAGGGAGCACAGGTTCAATCCCTGGTCAGGGAGAAAAGATCATGTATGCCATGCCATGCAGCCAAAAAAAATAATAATAATAAAATGCTATTCATTACTTAATTAAAAAAATAATGGGGGAAGCAGTAAAAGCCCTCAATTCCAGAGGGTGAGAAAGCTTGGGGATAGAGAGCTGTGAAGTTCTTTTAATTAATCCAGCACAGAAAGACTGATTTACCTAGAAATACCATTTGCTTAGTTTTCATGAAGTGCTTACTTCTGTGTCTATGACCCTTTCTTCCAACCCCAGGACTCTTTGCCCCCCTTTGACAGCTGAGTCCTCTTCACTTGGTTCCGGATTCCAAGGCCAGGCCAGTCTAGATGGGATCTCTCTCACCTGAATATGAAAGTGATGATGATTCATATTGGACCTAACTCAGTATACAAGAAGACACCACTGGTAGAATCTATATTTGGCCATAGTTTGGCACCTCCGGTAGAACGATACTCAGTAGCCATCCAGATTGCACTGGCCATTGTGCAGGATTTTT
>NW_020839760.1:0-4873 GCF_003676395.1 Aethalodelphis obliquidens | reverse complement strand
TGCCCAGGCAGAGTAAGGCCAGCATCACCCTTCCCAGGTAGGAGGGCAGAAGGAAACCATGCATGGCTTCTGACACCCTCCCCAATCCTTGACAGAGGTCGAGTTGGATACGAAACAGTCCAAGACAAGAACAGACATTTCATTCTTCTCTCAGAGCTCAGGACTGGGGGAGGGGAGGCCAGAAAACAGTTATTGACCTCAGCTCCCTGACTCCTGTTTGACACTGGGCAAATCCTATCCATCTTGGAGGCCTCAGAGAGGAGAAGGGAAAGGCAATGGAGGCCAGTTATGCTTAAACCTAACCCTAACCCTAAAGAACCCTAACCTCTAACCCTAACACCAGACCCCGAGACCCTCTACCCTGACTCTCCAACCCTGACCCCTGACCCTGATCCCTAAACCCTGACACTGACTCAAACCCCAGACCTAAACCCTAGCCCAGTGGATACCGAGGGATGACAGTATTCTGGAATAAACCAAGGGATTCATGACCTTGCATTTAGCAACAGTTTCTTAGATCTGACACTAAAACACACGCAATAACAGAAAAAATAAACTGGAGTTCCTCAAAATTACAAACCTTTGTGCATCAAAAGAGGCTATCCAGGGACTTCCCTGGTGGCTCAGTGGTTAGGAATCCACCTGCCAAAGCAGGGCACACGGGTTCGAGCCCTGGTCCAGGAAGATCCCACATGTCGTGGAGCAACTAAGCCCGTGCGCCACAACTACTGAGCCTGCGCTCTAGAGCCCGTGAGCCACAACTACGGAAGTCCACATGCCTAGAGCCCGTGCTCTGCAACAAAAGAAGCCACCGCAATGAGAAGCCCACGCACCGCAACAAAGAGTAGCCCCTGCTCGCCGCAACTAGAGAAAAGCCCACGCGCAACAAAGACCCAAGGCAGCCAAAAATAAATTAATTTTTTTTAAAAAGAAATATACGGAAAAAACTCACTGTATGGGGATGGGGTAAAAGCTGCTGACCTAAGTTACCTTTGGAAATGAATGGCATCTATAGACTAAAGGCAAAATGGACTGTACATAAACAGAGGGCTTTATTTCATGAAGTTCTTTCCAGGGCGTAGTAGCTAACAGTTCTGAAACCTCTGCACATGTAATCTGGAAAGGAGCAATGCGTAAATAAATGGCAAGTGGTGGGAGCCAGGCTCCTTGCTGTGGGAGTGGGAAGTTACAGATAAGCAAGGAGAGAGCCTCTGCCCTCGTAATCGTGGATCTGGACTTCCTGGGAGGATACTGACTGGCGGGGGGAAACACACACACCTTCATGCTGGGAAGACCTTGAAGACATAGGAACTTCACACCCCATCTTTCCACCCATACCTGCTGGAAACATTCAGCCCTCCATAATCAGTCAATTGCCGCATTTAAGACATTCTCACCCCCAGGCAGATAAAGGAGCATGAGGGTCTTGCTTACCTCTAAGCTGTCCCAGAATCCAGGCCCTGGGGGTGGAGCCAGGATGGGGGTTCCTGGGCCTCTGAATCCAGGCCTTGGGGGTGGAGCCAGGTTGGGGGTTCCTGGGCCTCTGACCAGCAGGTGACAGGAGGGAGGAAGACCGGTCCTGAGGACAGAGGTTCCCTCAAGTCTGTGAGCCCAGGAGCCCCGATGGGGTTCATTCCCAGTGAGGACATGGGCGGGGCCTGCAGTGGTTCTCTGTTCCCCCTGGCCCCTTTGATGAAGCCATGGCAGCACTGGGCCCAGACATCTCAGGGCGGTGTCTCAAACTCTGACACAGCGGTTTTGCAAAGGAACAGGAGAATGCAGCTGAGCCCCGACAGCCACTCCTTTCTGGCTCTGAGTTGCTTCCAACAGGACCCCAGTCACCTGCACATAGTCTGCTGTGACCTACCTGCCCCCACTGGCCTTTCCTCTCCCTCCCTGTGATGATTCCAGTGACATCTCCAGCCTGGACCCCTCTCCCAGGCCAGACGCCTCTGTCCAGCCACTGCACCCCCATCTCACCTTGGGGGCTAACAGGGCCCTCAGAGGACTGGGATCCTGCAGCTCCCCACACCCAGGAGCAGCCCCACCTTCCCAGGTTGCTGAGCCCAGGCACCGGGTGTAACCGAGCAGGACCCTACCGGGCCTTCCCAGGACAGACCCCTCCCCCATATCCTCTGCTGTCGCTCCTCTCTGAAGTACCTGGATAACAGTGTCTGATGCACGCTTCCTCCACCGCCAAGTGGAAGGAATTAACTACTTGATGATCATGAACAGCTAGCCCCAGAGCTTCTGGCGCCTAAGAATTTATAATGTTAACCACCTGTTACCTCACCACCAGCCAGAGAGCTGTGCACCAGCTGATCACACACCCTGCGACCGCCCCCCTCCTTGAACTGGCCTTTAAAATGCTTTGCTGAAATCCCTCAGGGAGTTTGGGCTTTTAGAGCACAAGCCAACTGTCCTCCTTGTATTGGCGCTTTTACAATTAAAGCTGCACTTGCCTTCACCACAACTGGTGTCAGTAGATTGGCTTTACTGCTCTCGGGCAAGCAGACCCAAGCGGTTCGGTAATACTGGGTCCTCCCAGGCTCCCACTCTCCTTGTGCCCCAGTGACTGTCAGCTCCTCCTCCGGAGTCTGTGGCCAGTTCCCACACTAATTCCCCTCTACGCCCACAGCCCTGGCCCAAGCCCCATCTTGTGCCTGGTTCCTCCATCAGGCCTGACAAAGCTCCCTGCCCACACGGTGCGTCTCACATCCCACCCCAACCTGGTCTTTCTGAAGCATAAACGAGACTGACTCTCTCCCGCCTGTAATCCCCCAAATGTTTCCCCACTTTCGCTAGGGTATCTGCCGGGAGAGACACCTGCCAAGGCCCTGAGAGTCCCCGGCATCCCCACTAGGCTGCTGGCTCCTGAGTTCCCTGACAATGAGCACCTCAGCAGGCCGGGCGACACGGCAGGAAAGCCCAGAACTGCTCACCTCAGGACTGGGCCGGCACTGCCACGGCCTGATCAGAGACAGCAGAGAAGGGGTCCCCAGCTGGGACACAAACTCTGCACGAGTGGCCTCTCCTTGAGCCATTACATCACCTCGTGTGACTTGAGGGAAGGAAGGACTGAAGCACACTTGGTTCCTAAGGAGGATGGTATAGGCTCAGTCACGTCCCTCCAAATTCACATGCTGAATCCCTAACCCCCAGGACCCCAAGATATGGCTGTATTTGGAGATGGGATTTTTAAAGAGGTGATCAAGGTAAAAATGAGGTCACAGGGTGGATGCTAATCCAATAGGATTGATGTCCTACAAGAAAAGATTAGGACACAGATAGGCACAGGGGGAGACCATGTGAGGACCTGGGGAGAAGACGGCTGTCTAAGCACCAAGGAGAGAGGTCTCAGGAGAAGCCAGCGTGCACACACCTTGATCTCCGACAGCATCCAGGGCTGGGAGATAGGTCTGTTATTCAAGCTGCCCTGTCTGTGCTATTTGTTACGGCGGTCCTGAACAGACTCACACGCAGGGTAACTCAGGGCTCAGACTGGACAGAACCCACTCTCCATCCCCCTGTATGTGAGTTACAGAAACCCCAGGAACTGAGGAGGGGGTCCCTGACGGGAGGCACAAGATAGATTTTAGGCATAACACGACTGCATTCACGTTAAACGTGCCTGATCTACATTCACACGAGATGGTTTCGTCCTGCATGTACATCAGCAACTTCAGTGTGAACTGTGGATCTCTGGTTTCCCCACCTCCACTGAGAGCATTAGCTTCACTACAGGATTTCCACAACCACGAAGCATCAAAGCTTCACAGGACCCAGAGTGTGTGCGCTAGCATCCAGGCGACCCTCACGGCAGAGCCGCGCAGCTGCCCATCAGAACCGATTTCACTTTTACCTGTTCACGGCTAACCCGCACCTCCCAGGCCTCCCACCCCTTGCAGCTGGTGCGCAGTGTCTTCGTGTTACCAAGGGGTGGAGGTGGTGAGGGCCTTGACCAGCCTGCATCCTAGGACGGAGGGCATGATATGCCCACCCAGTTACCCCACCCTGCTGGTTGGAGCCCTCACCTGGAAGCAGGGAGGAGAGGCAAGGGGGACAGAGCCTGGGACCTGACACCCACCTGCCCTGGACTCTCACAAAAAAGGGACAAAGATATCTTGAGCTTCGGCCCATATTTGGGAGACACTCTGTTTTAGCAACAAAGCAAAGTGCTTTTAAGGCACTTTTAAGGTGCTTTACAAACCCCTCCCCAGATATCACAGAAAGTCAGGTTCAATCTCATCACACTTTTCTCAAACCCCAACTCACGGTGAGACCACCGCTCAGGTGATGGTGCTTCAGAGCAGCCCCTTTAAAAGACCCCTGGAGTTCAGCTCTCCCAGCCCTGCCTTCAGTTTAAGGGAGACGTTTCCTTGACAACCTTGACAAACCTGCTCAGTTTCCTTAACAACCAAGCGTGGGAATCTCCCAAAGTCTCCTTCAAACATTCCTATCTAGGCTGGATGAGCCTAAAGAGACAGTGCTGTCATCACGTGCCAGAAACCGATTCCCCCAAGCCTGTAGTTATTGGTTACATGATGCTATTGATGATGAGATCCCAGAAGAGCCAGCTTTGCAACATAACCATTTCTGGACTCGGCACTGGGTCCCTTTCCATGGACAGAGTGGAGTGGCTGTTTCCACGGGCCCCATGGTGGAAGAGCTCACCTAATGCAGCCAGGACTTCATCCTCTCCAGGTGATTCCAGGGTCCTCACTCTGCCCAGACCCCACCCACATGGCTGCTGTCTGTGCCAATCTATACGGGACCTTGGTAATCTCCTAAAATGAGAGGTATTTTATACACAGATAATGGGTTGAATGCTGGCCCCAAAAGATGTGTCCCCCCCAGAACACGTGAACAGGAC
>NW_020839759.1:0-4875 GCF_003676395.1 Aethalodelphis obliquidens | reverse complement strand
TGAGAATACAGAAAAGAGAATTGATACAACAGAATAACAATTTTAGTCCCAACCACAACACCCAAGTGTATGCTCAAGTGAGATGAAGTTAGTGTACTTGTGACTCTAAAAGAGCTTTTGATATATGCTTTTATTTCCTGCCTTGGTACAAGCACTTGGATATGTATGTACATATACAGATTCTCACATACACAAAAGCCATCCAGAGAAAAGAGTATATCCACTATTTTCCTTATTCTGGTGGAGCCCAATATTCTCAGCATCATCCCATATTTCAAACATTCTGGGCTTATTTTCTGTGTATTTGTAATCTTCAAATCTCATTTTCATTCATAAACATGGGATTTACAGTATCATACAATGACAGGTTTTATGCTCTGATTTTTTCCCTAGACTAGATTAGCAGATGCATCTTAGAAGTAAAGTATATAACATACCAAAACCATTAAAAACAACAGCAAAAACAAAAAAATCCCCAACTTCATTGCTATTGATTATTGATGCAATAGCTGAGTTTTTGTAACATTGTACTCTGAAATTGTGAAAACTGACTTGAATGAAAAAAAGATAATGTCTCAATGTGGTAATATCTCATTAAAATGCTTTTAAAATGTCTGTAGTTCTATCATTTAACAAAAACATCATCCTTGAACATTCTCATTTCCTTTTCCCAATATATTAAAACATTATTCTTCATTACAGATTTCCATCCTTTCACCCTCTAAATACAAAGAACTGCATAATATATGGCCGAAGCAGAGAAGTTTCGGATAGAGACTGTGGGAGTGAATATCGTTATGTCTGTAAGCAACAGCTTATTTAGATGTCTCTTGGGGCAGAAGGGGTGTGCAATGAAGATTCAGTATACTTAGAATGGTAACATATATTACTAACTACCTACTTCTGGGATCTGTAAAATGTTTCAAATTGTGTCTTATCAATCATAATTTTCATGTATTTGAAAATGTGTTTAAATTTTTTATCAAGATATAATTGACATATAACATTACATTAGCTTCAAGTATACAACATAACAATAACTAGACACTAGGTCTAATTAACATCCATCATCATATATAGTTATAATTTTTAAATTTTGCCATGTGTCTTAAAATGGATGAAATGTGTGCCTACACCTAAAATTATAGTCCAGACAAATAATTTCATGAATATTAATGTATATGGTAAATAGTGAATTTAATAGTTTATGCATATATTCTTGGAAACTCTCTGCAGAAATTTAAATAAAACTTAATTCATGCCAGATAATATATATCACATCGTATCAGTCCTTTGTGTGGCGTACTGAGTTGAGAAGTCCCATCCTCATCTCTCTTTTTCCGGAAGTAAAAATAATTTTAGTGTTCCCTTTCAGTTCTTTCTGGATTTCTATACATCTATATGTTCTAATTTAGAGCTGGAAGTGCCATATAATAGATTCTTCATATGTGTCACCTGGCCTCAGAGGGGAACACATTTGTGTGTCTTCTCTGGATGCTACAGAGTTCTGCAGAACAGTTGGAAGTCTCTGGCCAAATATATGGTCTCACGTGATTGCTTTCATATTTTGCAAGAGGCAAGGGCATCTAAGCCCTGATCATATAAATTTATAATACTTATTTCTTTACTCCACCTATCTTTCTTGCCTATGCTTATCCATCAGTAAAAAAAAAGCCATTCTTACATGTACATTGAAGATTTTAATCTCTAGCCAGTCCCCAAAGCCTTTTCCTAAAAGTATGTACCAAAAACTAAATACTGTAAGATGTTACGGAAAAACCCAAATGAACTTCTGGGCCAACCCAATAATTACCCTTTTTTTGAGGGGGGGGTGGAGGAGAGGCTAGCTCATTTTATTGAAGGATTTCTAAATAGGTAAAAGAAAGGGTGGGAACACAATGAGTTCTGATGCCCGTCTGACCTGGAAGAGATTTTCCCAACCTCACAGATATCAAAAGCCAATTCCCTTTTTGTAATTGTTGCATCTACATCTTAAAAATTGTGTATTGACATCTATATTTGCTCTCTAGTTTTATATTTTAATTAAATAATAATAATTAAGAACCCAAAGTTGATTTTTAAAATACAAAGAGTCAGGAAGAGGAAAGAGCCTCTCATGTTTTATTTCTCAAAATATAAATATAATAGTACTACAACTTGAACTCTTCACATTCTTGTATGCAGGTTGACTTAGGAAAAATGCACTTAAGTTATATTATGCAAAATTCAGGATAGACTATGACATCTTTCAAATGTTTAACTTGGACTAAGTGAACATGCATTGCACTTTCTAGATATTTGAAATGTTTTGCCTTTGCTGTCCATGTGATTTTCATAATAATATAGTTTAATTGAATTTAAAAAGAACATTATAGGCAAGCTTATAATGAAAATAAATACTTTTCTGTTCCAACTGTCCCATCAATCTGTCCTCTTCCCACAAAAATTTCCTCTGAGTTTTTTGTGTGTTTCTTTGTTTTTTCCTACCTGGAGTAGTTTTCTCTGTAATGAACCAAGGATAGTCTATTTTCATAATTTTTGTCCAGGATGAATCTCAACTGTATTTATTTAGCCACATTAAAGTATAGGTTCAAATTGTTACTTTCATATCATTACACTATGAAGTGTCCAGAGTTCAATCAGCCTTTTTTTTTTTTTCCTGAGAACTCATGAACATTTATTACAATGCTGCAAGAACAATGAGGGAACGGAAGGTGTTAAATATGACAGATGATGTCTAATTTCAGAGAGTAATCTATGTCAAAATTGTCTCCATCGAGGGAAGAAAATTCCTGTTGCCACCCAATTATAGCTCAGATGTTTTTTTAAGCTCCCATACCTTTTCAGGGCATTGTGATGGAAAGTGCTGATTTGAATGAAGAGTACTGGTCACCCATGGCAGTGGCCTGCTCACATCTGGCCCCATCATACTAATCACAGTCAATCCAGGAGCATCTGACCCATTTCATTTTTATTATTTTTTCTGCCACTCTTACCTGCATTCTATTTTCCTTCATCCTGAAAATATCTTTGTAGTCCTTGGGATGGGAACAACATTTTTTTTTTTTTTTTTTTGCGGTACGCGGGCCTCGCCCTGTTGTTGCCTCTCCCGTTGCAGAGCACAGGCTCCGGACGCGCAGGCTCAGCGGCCATGGCTCACGGGCCCAGCTGCTCCGCGGCATGTGGGATATTCCCGGAGCAGGGCACGAACCCGTGTCCCCTGCCTCGGCAGGCGGACTCTCAACCACTGTGCCACCAGGAAAGCCCTAAAATAAGTTAATTCTTAATGTGTAATGAAATATAACATAAAAATAAAGACACTATCATGAAAAAGACAGGGATCTAGGGCATTAGACATGTGTTTAATTCACAGAGCCACGTTTACTAAGTTAATAATTTCACAAATTGCAAGAAGAAGAAAAGAAACAAAGAAAGAAACGGAGAAAGACAGAAAAAAAAGGGGGAGAGGGAGGGAGGGAGGAAGACAAAGAATAGTAACAAAACCTGGTGTGGGTATTTTAAAAAGTAAAAGAAAATGAAATGCATCTTGTATCAATAATGTAAATCATGTAGTAAAGTTCTTTATAGTGAAGGACTTACAAAGAATAAAATAGTAGGTTCTAAAATTTTAGGAAAAAGACAAGTAAAGAATCTCGCCTCTGAACAACACGAGTGAAAAATAATTATTTTTCTTTTTGAAATAATCACTACTGAATATGTAAGAGCCTTTTATAAATGAAATGTGAATATGAATTACCTTTTGCACCTAAAATTAAACTAAAACTTTTTTTAGTTTATACATACAATATGTAATTTAATTTAAACTTCATTATTAAGTATGTGGAAAATGTGGGTATTATTTTATTTCATATTTATGTATTATTTAGGTAAATATTTATTATTATTTTATGGGTGAAGAAATTAAATCTTAGAGGCGGCCAAAATCATACTGCTTATTCAGTATAAACTTATCAGCTATGAGTAATTTATAATATTTTTAGTTAAAAAAGCACTTTTAAATTTATGTCACTTGAGTTGAATATCATAGAAATCCACTAAGGTAAATATGGCATGTCTTATACCTCTATTTAATAGAAAAGGAAACGTAAGTCCATAGAGGCTGTTATTGTCCCAGATCTCAAAGCTAGAGACTGGTAAAATTTTGATTAAAACCCAGTTCTAACTCCAAATACTAAGGCTGTTATCTCAAATTGTGAGATACATTCCTTTAGGTAGTTATTGAAATGAAGGAGGAAAAAACCTTTCAAGTTTTTGAAGCCAGGATTTAAAATATAACATGACCATAATATAAAATGAACATAAGTGAATCATAGTAAATTACTTTTCTATGACTTATATGCTTGTATCAAATTCTGGGTATCTTAAAATTGTACAGAAAGACCAAACTACATTTATGTGGAAAGTACGTACCCACGCTGTGATGGGCCCACGGATCTCGGACCAACCCCATCATAGAATTATGACTGCCCATCTATCCCACAGATGAATCCAAATTCTTCATTTTTTACAAAGGATTACTGAATAAAATAAAAATGTGAATTTTTTTCCTGTTTCCTCTCCTTGGGGTGAGTTGATATATTTAGATTAGAAAAGTGAGAATACAGAAAAATTTCACCCATGCAGACATGAAAAAGGAAAGAATGGAAATGAGAATTCATATAGAGCCAGGTAAAATTACTTTTAAATTTTCTCTTACTATAAAATAAAAAACAAAATGTTAAAAAATGTAATAGCTGTTTTTAGTTCACCTACACTAAGATACTTAAAGATGTTTTTCATCACTGATAGTGAATGATAACACACACAGTTTTTTTTTTTTTTTTTTGCGGTACACGGGCCTCTCACTGTTGCGGC
>NW_020839758.1:2724-4875 GCF_003676395.1 Aethalodelphis obliquidens | reverse complement strand
TTAAGAAAATCGTAATAGTAACATACATATCAATAACCACCTTGAATGTAAATGGATTAAATGCCACAAACAAAAGACACACACTGGCTGAATGGATACAAAAACAAGATCCTTATATATGCTGTCTACAAGAAACCCATATTGGACGTAGGGACACATACAGACTGAAAGTGAGGGGATGGAAAAGGATATTCCATGCAAATGAAAATCACAAGAAAGATGGAATAGCAATACTCATATTAGAAAAAATAGACTTTGAAATAAAGACTGTTACAAGACATAAGGAAGGACACTATATAATGATGATGGGATCAATCCAAGAAGAAAACATAACAATTATAAATACTTATGTACCCAACATAGGAGCACCTCAATACATAAGGCAAATGCTGACAGCCAAAAAACAGGGAAAATACAGTAACACAATAATAGTGGGGGACTTTAACACCCCTCTTACACCAACAGACAGATCATACAGACAGAAAATAAATAAGGAAACACAAGCTTTTAAATAACACAATAGACCAGAGAGACTTAACTGATATTTTTAGGACATTCCACCCGAAAGTAGAAGAATATACTTTCTTCTTGATTGCACATGGACTGTTCTCCAGAATAGATCACACCTTGGGTCACAAGTGAAGTCTTGGAAAATTCAGGAAAACTGAAATCACATCAAGCATATTTTCCAATCACAACGTTATGAGATTAGAAATCAATTACAGGAAAAAAAAAACAACAGTAAAAAACACAAATATATGGAAGCTAAACAGTGCGCTGCTAAATAACCAACAGATCACTAAAGAAATCAAAGAGCAATTTTAAAAAATACCTTAAAACAAATGACAATGAAAACACGATGGTCCAACACCTATAGGACAGAAAAAGCAGCTCTAAGAGGGATATTCATAGCAATTCAAGCTCACCTCAAGAAACAAGAAAAATCTCAAATAAACAATCTAACCTTAAACCTAAAGCAATTAGAAAAAGAAGAACAAAGAAAACCCAAAGTTAGTAGAAGGAAAGAAATCATAAAGTTGAGAGCAGAGATAAATGAAATACGAATGACAAAAACAATAGCAAAGATCAATAAAATTAAAAGTTGGTTCTTTGAGGAGATAAAAAAAATTGATAATCCTTTAGCCAGACTCATCAAGAAAAAAAGGGAGAGGACTCAAATCAATAAAACTAGAAAGGAAAAAGGAGAGATAACAACCAACACTGCAGAAATACAAAAGATCAAAAGAGATCAAAAGAGACTACTACAAGCAACTATATGCCTATAAAATGGACAACCTGGAAGAAATGGACAAATTCTTGAAAAATTACAACCTTCCAAGATTGAACCAGGAAAAATTAGAAAATATAAACAGACCAATCATAGGTAATGAAATTGAAACTATAATTAAAAACCTTCCAACAAACAAAAGTCCAGGACCAAACGGCTTCACAGGCAAATTCTAACAAACATTTAGAGAAGAGTTAAAACCTATCCTTTAAAACTCTTCCAAAAAATTGTGGATGGAGAAATAATACCAAACTCATTCCACAAGGCCAGCATTACCCTGATACCAAAACCAGATAAAGATGTCACACAAAAAAGAAAATTATAGATCTATATGACCAATGAAAATAGATGCAAAAATCCTCAACAAAATACTAGCAAACAGAATCCAAAAACACATTAAAAGGATCATACACCATGATCAAGTGGGACTTATTCCAGGGATGCAAGGATTCTTCAATATATGCAAAAGAATCAATGTGATACACCATATCAACAAATTAAAGAATAAAAACCATATGATCATCTCAAAAGATGCAGAAAAATCTTCTGACAAAATTCAACACCTATTCATGATAAAAGCTCTCCAGAAAGTGAGCATAGAAGGAACCTACCTCAACATAACAAAAGCCATATATGACAAACCCACAGCAAACATCTTTCTCAGTGGTGAAAAACTGAAAGCATTTCCTCTAAGATCAGGAACAAGACAAGGATGTCCTCTCTCACCACTATTATTCAACATAGTATTGGAAGTCCTAGGCACAGCAATCAGAGAAGAGAAAGAAATAAAAGTAATACAAGTTGGAAAGAGGAAGTAAAACTGTCACTGTTTGCTGATGACATGATACTATACATAGTATCAT
>NW_020839758.1:0-2714 GCF_003676395.1 Aethalodelphis obliquidens | reverse complement strand
AATTGAAAGTTGTATTCATTTTAACATGTATTAAATTTATCACACAATGAATGCATAATATATGAATATTTAATGAGCATTCAAAATATATTTAAACTATCAAATATTCATGAATAAATATCCATATACTACCAGAAAAACAGAATACATTTGCCAAGAGAGTTGATATCCTTTATTTGGGGGACTGCGATATTCATCTCAATACTATAAGTATATAAACTGATTTAAACAAAAACAACTTTTTGAACTTAATGTTATCAATGAAAAAAAATGTTGCCTTCCATATCAGTAAACAAAGGATGTTGCAGCCTCAAGCCATTACATTACAGCAGCCTGAGGGTGAGCCCTGAGGGAACTCGGGATAGAAACAGGATGCCTGCCATCTACCAGTCAACTGCTACAGCCACCCCCTGAAGGTGCATCCTGAGGACACTCAGGATGAGAAAGCACAGGACTGGCCCCAGATAGCTGAGATGCATATCAAAGGAATAATCTCAATGAGCCCTGACGTTTGCATGTTCCCATACACAGAAAAGCACTAAATTCCTTAACTTGAGATACCTGGTTTTCTTTAATTAACAGTAATCTTTTCACATTCAAACTGCCTGGTCTTTGTTGCAAAGTCCTGTATATCCTGGCTTCTCCCTTACCTCTTCTGAGCAGTCTCTCAGAGCTATCTGAGATGCTGTGTTCCCAGCTTAAGTCCTCAATTTTGTCCACCAAATAAAACATAATTCTCAACTTTTAGGCTGCGCATTTTTTTCAGTTGACAATGTTAACAAGACACTTCTGTCAGATAAAAAATGATTTAAAAACAATCCTTGTAGAGTCTATTATTTGCTGTCAGCAAAGCCAAAGACTTGGTTCTCAGCTAACTAATCCAAAGGAGAATCTAGTAAAATAGCTTTCTAAATGAAGAAGCATCAACTCTAACCTGCAGTGCAATAATGTGTTTCTTCTTTCCACAAGAGCGCACTTAAAATGAAATCTCTACCTAAATGCCAGTCATATGATAACAGTCACTGGCTTTATAAAAGTAATTGTCCAAATACAAGATAATTTTTTATGTCACTATCCATCCAGAACGAGGGAAACAAAATTATTCCTATCTCCAATTAAAATATTTTTTGTCTCAAACATTTCATATGAAAGTCCACAAAACAACAGGGTGTAAGTGGTAAAAAGATAAATAAATAAAAAAAAACAAAAAATTTGTGGTTAAAAAAAAAGGCAAATTTTCCCACATCACAATTAGAGCCATGTTTAGTTTTCCTCTGTCTGTAACTACAAAATTAAAGTATATATTCCTGCTTTCCTTTTCTCCCTTTTAGCTAAGCTCTGGGGCAGTAAACAGGTATATTTGTGGAACTAGGGAAGTATGGGAAAAAATGACCAATCTTTGATATTTTTCTAGCCAGTTCCCATATCCCATATCCTGAAATCAATATTTCACCTGCTGCTCCGTTCTACATCTCTGCAAGACTTCAGAAAGATGCTCACTGATCACTTCTAGAATGGAGATACAGGGTGAAAAGAGAAGGATAGAAAACGTTTGACAGCTGTGATTTGCTACAAATGGAATGGTGGCTCATCCAGAAGAGATTAAATAATTTCAATTCAATAAATACTTATTTTACTAGACCTATCACTTATATGCTATGTTCAAAGTCCCCTTGTAGCTAAACAATGCATTTGCTCAGGCAAAGGATACCAAGCTACTCTATAACCTGGTTTACTTATTTCATGGGTTGAGTCATAATCTAAAATTTTTTCGATTACATAAATATATGTTTGTATCTTCCACACAAGCTATGCCCTGTAAATGCAGAATCTTGTCTGTTTTGTCCTCTCCTTTCCCCTGGGTGCCTGTCACCTAGTGGATGCTCAGTAAATATTTGTTGATTAAATGAAGATAAGGTGTTTAAGAATTAGGGTATACCAATAGCTTTAATAAGCCACCCCCACCTCTCAGTGGCTTAACCCCAAAATAGATTTACTCCTGGGTCACATAAGAGTCCAAAGCAAGTCAGTGGGGATGGTAGATACCGGATCATCCTCAACATACAGCTGCTGATTTTTTTGTTTTTTAGGAAATGACATCCAGCTGGCAGATGCAGGGGGTGGGGGAGCAGAGAGATAGAGAGAGAGAGTTAAAGGCACTCCCTCTGTTAAATTATCTAGGCAGAAGCAACACATGTCACTTGTAATTTTTATATAGAAATATAGTGACTGAAACTTGAATAAGGGTTTCTTAGAAATAAAATAACCCAAATTAAAAAAATTGTGTTTTGAAATTGAAACTATATTATTTTTATGCACTCATATATAAGGACTTTTTCAGGCAAGTTTTTGCTCCATTTAAAATAAATTTGATGGAAATTCTCACGGTTCAATGCCCCCCAAAACAATCATACTCGACCTTTTAATATGAGAAGGGTTCTATTTACTGAATACAATTATCCTCTATTAATACAACACTGTTTAATTGCTTATATTATAATCAGCATTTCTGACATAGAATAACACAATAATTTTGTTTCTATTAACAACTTAAAATTACTTTGCATGATTACAGTAGTTTCCCTTATTTATTTCATTATTGGCATCAACTATAAGAAAGGCTCATGGTAAGTCCAATAAAATGTGAATCCTAAATTTCAGAACCTAAACTCCAATATGTTTCAACCATACTGTGGTATTCCTAAAAGGTTTCA
>NW_020839757.1:0-4886 GCF_003676395.1 Aethalodelphis obliquidens | reverse complement strand
GAGTGTCTTGAGATGTCAGTAGCATGGGCTAGAGATAATGAGGCAACAGGTCCCAGCATCCTCAGGGATGTAGACCCACAAGCTGCATTTTGCCCAGCCCTGGCCTGGGGATGGAGGGAACCAGTCTCACCTTGACCACCTTCAGCACCCCCGATTCCTGGTCCAGCCCATGCTCCCCCTGGAAGCTCTGCTCCCTCAGGAACTGCTCCACGGTCTGCACAGTCTCCAACACCTCTTTTTTCCATTTCTGGCTGGGATGCAGGCAGTGAGCCACGAAGGAGTTCAGCCTGGAAGCTGGGGTGACAAAGAGCTCCGGGGGCACTGCCATCTCTGTCTTGAGAGTACCACTGGTGGCTAGATATATACCCACACACCTACCCAGCTCCTGGCACACACACTCTTCTTTAAGGGGACTCCTCCTCAGCTGACCTCCAGCACCCTGTGGAATAAAGGACCAGAGTGGAGAGGAAACAAGGGGTGTCTGGCTGACCAGGGGATCCTCTTCCTGGAGGCCGTTCACTGCAGCTGAGGTACCGAGGGACACTGGGTGAAACCACCTTAACAGGTGGGGCTTTTAGTCACCTTTTCTGCTGTAGGTTTCGTTTCTCACCTCTTAGTTTCCCTTTTACAACTTGGAAACTGAAACTGGCTTGAGGATGGCCCTGGGAAAGGCAACTCCCCCAGGAGATGGGAGTTGGATGGTATCCACCAATCCCATCCCCACAACCTTGTCACCCGAAACAGGCTCAGTAAGAGCAGGCACTCGCTGGAGGTTGGGTTGAACAGTGGGAATTCTAGGGTTCCACAGAACAAAATCTGGAATTCCAGTCTGCCCTTTGCCAGACTCTTAACCTCTCTGACCGTCACATAAATAATCCTTAAAATGGGTTTAAGAAGAATACCTACCCCATAGGTTGTGTGGATTAAGCGAGAGAACATTTAGCAGAGAAAACTTTAAGTAAATGCAAGTATTGTTATTCGTTCACTGTACATCTATTGAGTGCTGGCTGGGTGCCAGACATTGTGCTAAGAAGACAATGTAAGACGTGGTTCCTGCCCCAGGGGCTCCCAGAGCAGTGGGGGAGACAGAGGAGACACAGAGAGTCCAGTGTCCTGTGTACTAGGAGAAAAGAGGGCACAGAAACCTAGTGGAAATTCAGGCAGAAGAGTTTCTTTGGGGTCACCTGTGGTGTCAGTGAACACCTGCTTGAGATGAGTCTTAAAAGACTGGGAATGCAGCCACGAGACAGAGGGCACAAGGCAGGATAAGGCTGAGAAGTGTGAATCATCCTGCTATGTGCCAGGACTCGGCTGTCAGATCCACGTTGGCATGGAGGGCAGGGAGGGGAGAGGGGAGAGCTGTGCCTGGACAGGTGGGCAGGGATTGAAACTCGGAATGCCATTCATTCATTCATTCAACAAACATTTGTTGAGTGCCCGCTATGTGCCAGACAGGTGTCCTGGGGATACAGCAGTGAATAGGCAAAATTCTCGGACTGCAGAGAGCTAACACTCTAATGGTGGAGACAGATAATAAACAGGATAAATAAGTAACATTATAATAATTAAGACGGTGATAAGTGCTAATCAGGAAAATAAAGCAGGGAAAGAGGTTAAAAGGTACTGACTACGTGTGTGGGGGGGGTGAGAAGTGGCAATGTTCAGGGGTTCAGTCTCAAGAAAGGTGGCTAGGGAAGGTCTGAAAAGGAGACATTTGAGCAAAGACATGAAGGAGGCGAAGAGTGAGCGGTATGTATGTCAGAGGGAAGAATGAGAGAAAGTGGGACTTCCCTAGTGGTCCAGTGGGTAAGACTCCACTCTCCCAATGCAGGGGGCCCAGGTTCGATCCCCGATCAGGGAACTAAATTCCACATGCATGCCGCAGCTAAGAGTCTGTATGCGGCAACTAAGAAGTCCACACGCCCCAACGAAAGATCCCGTGTGCCGCGACTGAGACCCGGCTGAGCCAAAAATTGAAAAAATAATAAAATAAATTAAAAAAATTAAAAAAGAATGGGAGAAGGAACAGCAAGTGCAAAGGCCCTGTGGCGGCAGTATGCCTGGTGGGATTGAGGAATAGCAGTGTGACTGGAATGGAATGATCAAGGGGGAGAGTGGGAGGGGATGAGGTTTGAGTACAAGGGTAGGGGGCAAATTGTGTAGGATCTTGAAGACTACTAAGACTTTGGCTTTTACTCTGATTGAAATGGGGAGCCACTGGGGAGTTCCAAGCAGAAGAGGGACATGGATGGACTTTCATTTTAACGGTATCACACTGGCTGTTCGTGGGAAGATTGGATTAAAAGCAGAGGGTGGGGAGTGGAGGTGAGAGCAGAAGCAGGAATTCAGTTAAGAAGCTACTACAACAGTCCAGGCAAGAGATGTGGCGCCTTGGATCAGAATGGTAGCAGTGAAAGGTAGGGAGAAGTGGTATGATTCAATTTTCTTATTATGGAAAATTTCAAACATGAACAAAAGTAGAATAATACAATGAACCTCCACGTACCATCCCCCA
Organism: Aethalodelphis obliquidens; assembly: GCF_003676395.1. Lineage (NCBI taxonomy): Eukaryota > Metazoa > Chordata > Mammalia > Artiodactyla > Delphinidae > Aethalodelphis > Aethalodelphis obliquidens. The sequence goes on along the minus strand of NW_020839757.1, from coordinate 2,371 downwards.
TCTTCAACAATTATCAACCTGTAGACAGTTTTTTAAATGTTTATTCAGGTCTTCTGCCCATTTTTATTTTTATTGGCCACCCGGCACGCGGGATCTTAGTTCCCCAACCAGGGATTGAACCCATGCCCCCTGCAGTAGAAGCACAGAGTCCTAACCACTGGACCACCAGGGAAGTCCCAACCTACAGACAATCTTGTTTCAATGATATCTCCATCCACATCTCCCCTCCTGTATTATTTGGAAGTGAATCCCAGACCTCATATCATTTCACTGGCTATATTTTGAGTATAAACAGGTCTTGCTAAAGGATAGAGTGCGATGTGAGAGAAAAATTAGAGTCAAGGACCACTCTAAGGCTTTTGGCCTTAGCACTGGAAGGATGGAATTGTCCTTAACTGAGAAGGGAAAGACTGGGCCAGGGCACAGTGTAGGCATGAAGGTCGGGAGCTCGGCTTTGGAAGCAAACTTGAGTGTCTAGTGAGATCCGAGTTGGCTAGGGAGTTGCATATTTGAGTCTGGATTTCAGGGACAAAGTCTGGGGTTGAAATACAAATTACCAGCATAGATATATTTAAAGCCATGAGGCTGGATGGGTTCACCAAGGGAGTGAGTATAGAGCAAGGCAAGAAAAGGACCAGTGACTGGGCCCTGAAACACTTAATAGTATTCAGTGATTGGGGAGAGGCAAGCATCCGGCAAACAAGAATGCGAAGGAGTAGCCAGGGAGGTGGAAGAAAAATCCGGAGTGTGTTTTGATAGCCAAGTGGAAACATTGTTCTAGGAAAGAGAAAGTGATGCACTGGGTCACATATCAGGTGAATCTGCGCTGACTTTGTCCTGAGGGCAGTGGCAAATCAGAGGAGCGACCAGAGGTGAAATGACCATTCCGGAAAGATTGGTCTGGCTGCTTCTGTGGGGAGGATGGATTGCAGGGGGCAGGGGTAGATATGTAGGGAGAGGTGTCAGGACACTGTACAGTGATCCAGGTGAGAGGGAAGGTGACCCGGACTTGGCTGGAGAAGGGATGGGATTCTAGGTCTACCTTGGGGGAAGGGTGAACAGGACTTGGTGACTACAAGTAGGAGGTGAGGGAAAAGATGGCTATCAGCTCTCTGGCTTGGGTACCTGGGTAATGGATGGAGGGTACTATTAACAAAGGGAGGAAGATACAAGGAGGAGTGGGAAGTGGGGAGGTCTACAAGGGTAGCTGTTTAAGCCAGAGAGCTTAAAATAGTTGTCCACATTGCCTAATGCTTCCGATAAGTTCAGGCATATAGGTCTGAGAAGCACCCAAGAGGCTACTGGTGATCATTGTGGGTGAAATGTAAGGGAGAGCTGGGAGCAGAAGCCAGATCTTAGGTGCGGGGTTGAAGAGTAAGTTGGGTGAGGAGGATGGAGACCAGGAGTGTAGATAACACTTTCAAGAACTTTGTTGTGAAAGGAAGGAGAAAGACCAGGTGTTAGCTGGAGGAAGTGGTGGGGTGGAGGGTGTTTGTTGTCTTAAATACCATTTGGGGGAAAAAAAAAACCCTCAATCATGACACGTTTCAATTTAAACTTTCCAACTGGCTAACCCCAAACGGAAAGAATCACATTTTTAATTACATAGATTCTAAAAGTCTCCATATTTTCAAAGTTTGGTAGTGCCTGGTCCTTAAACAGTCCTATATTATAATGGTTTAAAGAGCAGTGGCAATTTCGCAAACCAAAGTCAACAATAAACTGAGATTCCAAACATTTGTCCTATGTTTATAATGACAGATAATGAGCTTCAAGGCAATATAAAAGTTATTCAAACAAAAGTTATTCAAACATTCAGACCTTACATCTTAGTTTAAAACATTTTTTTGAAGTATAATTGATTTACAACACTATATCAGTTTCAGGTGTACAACATAGTTATTCAATATTTTTACAGGTTATACTCCATTTAAAGTTATTATAGGCACTTCCCTGGTGATCCAGTGGTAAAGAATCTGCCTTCCAATTCAGGGGACACAGGTCTGATCCCTGGTCGGGGAACTAAGATCCTACAGGCGGCAGGGCAACTAAGCCCGCGCGCCACAACTACTGAGCCCATGTGCCCTGGAGCATGCAGGCCACAACTAGAGAGAAACCTCCACACCACAACGAACAGCCCACGTGCTGCAATGAAAGATCCCACATGCCTCAATGAAGATCCTGCGTCTCGCAACTAAGACCCAATGCAGCCAAAAATAAAATAAATAAATAAATAAATAAATAAACCTTTGAAAAACTAAAGTTATTATAATATATTGGCTCTATTCCCTGTGCTGTATAATATGTCCTTGTAGCTTATCTATTTTATACACAGTAGTTTGTACCTCTTAATCCCGTCCTCCTATTTTGC
>NW_020839756.1:0-4893 GCF_003676395.1 Aethalodelphis obliquidens | reverse complement strand
TCTGGCTGGGAGTCCCAAGGAGCTTCCATCATGCCCTCCTCTCCACTCAGGGTGGCTGTGGTCTGTATGAGTAACATGAACAGGAGCATGGAAGCCCACAGCGTCCTCATGAAGAAAGGGTTCAATGTCAAGTCTTATGGAGTCGGATCCTGTGTGAGGCTCCCAGGACGTGCAGGTAACCTCCCCGTGGTTTATGATTTTTCCACCACGTATGAGCAAATGAGCAAGGACCTTCTCCGCAAAGATGGAGAACGCTATAGAAGCAATGGTGTCTTACACGTCTTGGGAAGAAATGAGAGAATCAAGCCTCACCCGGAAAGATTTCAAGAGTGCAGGGATCCCTTTGATGTCATCTTCACATGTCAGGAGAGCGTCTATGACAGGGTGGTGGCAGATCTGTACACCCGAGAGCAGGAGACCTGTCAACCTGTTCACGTGATCAACGTGGACATAGACGACACCCTGGAGGACGCCACTCTTGGATCTCTGATCATCTGTGAGCTCTGCCAAGGTCTCCAGCAGGCAGATGACATGGAAAGCAGTCTGGCTGAGCTTCTCCTGGCAGCAGAGGGGAAAACAGGAAGGAGCTTTCTGCACACGGTCTGCTTCTACTGAAGATCTTGGCTGGTTTGAACTCCTTCCTCGGTAAGAACTTGTGCCTGGACTTTTGGGCTAGTTGGTATTTTCTGTGAGAAGTGTATTCAAAACTCTTTTTGCTAAAGGACATGTGTATGATTTTTTTTTTCAGAGACACCCCAGCCAGGGAAGGAAGTGGGGAAAAGCATTTGATGGGAAATGGAACACGGACTACCACTAGGCATAAAACCCTTCCAACACTGGGGACAGCATTCGAGGTACTCTCCTTGGAAGAGACAATTCAGTGCTCACATAGTTTCATGAGGAAGTGAACATCCAGGAACTCCACTTCCAGATGAGCAAACCATGGCCGATCCCCCGAGTCTCCCCGCTTCACCTTCTTCACATTATGTGGCACCAGTTAGTGTACTAGTCTTCAAGGGTTGGCTTAAAGAAGTATTTCTCAATTCTTCTGAAACATGGTCCTCCCCTCTGGTCTTGATTATAGTTTGAGCCCAAGATCTTGCTCTTCGCTGTGTGTTAGAATGTTTCAGGTCTGGGTCACTGACGCTAATAAAAAAAATTTCATGCTATATGTAAGTTCTGAGTACATTTTCATTTATGCCTGGTTTTTCCTACCATGACTTTTCTCTTACAAACATCCTGCTTCCCTTGTGCTCTTGAAGCCCTGCTTGGAACGAATTCCCAGGGACTTCTAAGGTCCAGCCAAGGCTCAGGACCCTCTGCTTTGAGACAGCTGCTCTCATGCTTTGGTGCACATCACAATCACCTGAAGGGCTTCGTACATCCCAGATCTCCAGGCTCGACTCCCAGAGTTTCTGATTTGGTGGTCTGGGGTCCAAATTTGCCTTTGTCTCATATTCCAGGTTGATGTTAAGGCCCTGGGTCTTGGATTCACGCTTTGAGAAGACCGAGTGCGTTTACCGAGGTAGGACTCTTTTCAATGTGACAATCACTATAATTGACAGAGGCACAGGGACATAAAATCTGTGGCTTTCTAAATGGATGTTCATTCTGTACCATTTTGAAGTGACAGGACTGTCTCTCCTTCCTGTTTGGTGTCCCATTCATGAGTTTTACCTCTATGACCTTTGCTCAGTCAACTGTGCAAACTAACAAAAGGAGTGGAACTATAAATGACTATTTCAGTATAGAATGGTCTGACAGAGCCGTACTTGAAGACATGGGAGAGCCAGTGGAGGCCACTCCAGTCCCTGGAGAATCATCATGAATTCAAGAAAATCAATAGGAGGATGTGTAGTGTTCTTGTAACTCCTGAAACACTGTCAGCAGGGATGTTTTCAAGGAGTCGCTTTTTACACTGGTGAATCATTTTATTACTTTATAGGCAAAACTATAGGAATCCTCCTGAGATTTGACACAATTACACTTCTAGAGTATCAGCTGATGAAAGGAATATGAAACAACTCTTGTAATTTTATGTAAAATTGACTTAAGTGTGAGCTTGCAAGTTTCAAACACGTTTTTCACAGGCATGTTCTCAAGTCACTGGAGGGGCTGGTGACAAGTTTTGGAGGACTCTAGGTAATTTGCCTAATATCAATCGTAGCCCCATCCACAGGTGCACCAACAGGGCTAAGTGGAGATTTCAAGACACACCCACGGGGTAAGCATACCCTTGTGGAGATTTAGACATTCAGGTGATTTAATGACCGGATGGTTCTGATGACTGGATTGGGTTCTCTGGTCAGAGCCCACTATCCAAACCCAATCACTCAAGAGCTAAGCCAATCATCAATCAAGAATTCTCCTCCCACTGTGGGGAGGTGACTCCATATAAACCCGGTTTCCGTTGTTTGACACTAACACAGGTTGGGAGAGCTGGACCCAGCCGGTCAACCTCCTGGCTTCAGAGTTCCCTCGGCCCCTGAAGTCCACTCGTCTGGCTGGGAGTCCCAAGGAGCTTCCATCATGCCCTCCTCTCCACTCAGGGTGGCTGTGGTCTGTATGAGTAACATGAACAGGAGCATGGAAGCCCACAGCGTCCTCATGAAGAAAGGGTTCAATGTCAAGTCTTATGGAGTCGGATCCTGTGTGAGGCTCCCAGGACGTGCAGGTAACCTCCCCGTGGTTTATGATTTTTCCACCACGTATGAGCAAATGAGCAAGGACCTTCTCCGCAAAGATGGAGAACGCTATAGAAGCAATGGTGTCTTACACGTCTTGGGAAGAAATGAGAGAATCAAGCCTCACCCGGAAAGATTTCAAGAGTGCAGGGATCCCTTTGATGTCATCTTCACATGTCAGGAGAGCGTCTATGACAGGGTGGTGGCAGATCTGTACACCCGAGAGCAGGAGACCTGTCAACCTGTTCACGTGATCAACGTGGACATAGACGACACCCTGGAGGACGCCACTCTTGGATCTCTGATCATCTGTGAGCTCTGCCAAGGTCTCCAGCAGGCAGATGACATGGAAAGCAGTCTGGCTGAGCTTCTCCTGGCAGCAGAGGGGAAAACAGGAAGGAGCTTTCTGCACACGGTCTGCTTCTACTGAAGATCTTGGCTGGTTTGAACTCCTTCCTCGGTAAGAACTTGTGCCTGGACTTTTGGGCTAGTTGGTATTTTCTGTGAGAAGTGTATTCAAAACTCTTTTTGCTAAAGGACATGTGTATGATTTTTTTTTTCAGAGACACCCCAGCCAGGGAAGGAAGTGGGGAAAAGCATTTGATGGGAAATGGAACACGGACTACCACTAGGCATAAAACCCTTCCAACACTGGGGACAGCATTCGAGGTACTCTCCTTGGAAGAGACAATTCAGTGCTCACATAGTTTCATGAGGAAGTGAACATCCAGGAACTCCACTTCCAGATGAGCAAACCATGGCCGATCCCCCGAGTCTCCCCGCTTCACCTTCTTCACATTATGTGGCACCAGTTAGTGTACTAGTCTTCAAGGGTTGGCTTAAAGAAGTATTTCTCAATTCTTCTGAAACATGGTCCTCCCCTCTGGTCTTGATTATAGTTTGAGCCCAAGATCTTGCTCTTCGCTGTGTGTTAGAATGTTTCAGGTCTGGGTCACTGACGCTAATAAAAAAAATTTCATGCTATATGTAAGTTCTGAGTACATTTTCATTTATGCCTGGTTTTTCCTACCATGACTTTTCTCTTACAAACATCCTGCTTCCCTTGTGCTCTTGAAGCCCTGCTTGGAACGAATTCCCAGGGACTTCTAAGGTCCAGCCAAGGCTCAGGACCCTCTGCTTTGAGACAGCTGCTCTCATGCTTTGGTGCACATCACAATCACCTGAAGGGCTTCGTACATCCCAGATCTCCAGGCTCGACTCCCAGAGTTTCTGATTTGGTGGTCTGGGGTCCAAATTTGCCTTTGTCTCATATTCCAGGTTGATGTTAAGGCCCTGGGTCTTGGATTCACGCTTTGAGAAGACCGAGTGCGTTTACCGAGGTAGGACTCTTTTCAATGTGACAATCACTATAATTGACAGAGGCACAGGGACATAAAATCTGTGGCTTTCTAAATGGATGTTCATTCTGTACCATTTTGAAGTGACAGGACTGTCTCTCCTTCCTGTTTGGTGTCCCATTCATGAGTTTTACCTCTATGACCTTTGCTCAGTCAACTGTGCAAACTAACAAAAGGAGTGGAACTATAAATGACTATTTCAGTATAGAATGGTCTGACAGAGCCGTACTTGAAGACATGGGAGAGCCAGTGGAGGCCACTCCAGTCCCTGGAGAATCATCATGAATTCAAGAAAATCAATAGGAGGATGTGTAGTGTTCTTGTAACTCCTGAAACACTGTCAGCAGGGATGTTTTCAAGGAGTCGCTTTTTACACTGGTGAATCATTTTATTACTTTATAGGCAAAACTATAGGAATCCTCCTGAGATTTGACACAATTACACTTCTAGAGTATCAGCTGATGAAAGGAATATGAAACAACTCTTGTAATTTTATGTAAAATTGACTTAAGTGTGAGCTTGCAAGTTTCAAACACGTTTTTCACAGGCATGTTCTCAAGTCACTGGAGGGGCTGGTGACAAGTTTTGGAGGACTCTAGGTAATTTGCCTAATATCAATCGTAGCCCCATCCACAGGTGCACCAACAGGGCTAAGTGGAGATTTCAAGACACACCCACGGGGTAAGCATACCCTTGTGGAGATTTAGACATTCAGGTGATTTAATGACCGGATGGTTCTGATGACTGGATTGGGTTCTCTGGTCAGAGCCCACTATCCAAACCCAATCACTCAAGAGCTAAGCCAATCATCAATCAAGAATTCTCCTCCCACTGTGGGGAGGTGACTCCAT
>NW_020839755.1:0-4901 GCF_003676395.1 Aethalodelphis obliquidens | reverse complement strand
CTGACTTCACTCTGTATGACAGACTCTAGGTCTATCCACCTCATTACAAATAGCTCAATTTCCTTTCTTTTTATGGCTGAGTAATATTCCATTGTATATATGTGACACATCTTCTTTATCCATTCATCCGATGATGGACACTTAGGTTGTTTCCATCTCTGGGCTATTGTAAATAGAGCTGCAATGAACATTTTGGTACATGACTCTTTTTGAATTATGGTTTTCTCAGGGTATATGCCCAGTAGTGGGATTGCTGGGTCATATGGTAGTTCTATTTGTAGTTTTTTAAGAAACCTCCATACTGTTCTCCACAGTGGCTGTATCAATTTACATTCCCACCAACAGTGTAAGAGGGTTCCCTTTTCTCCACACCCTCTCCAGCATTTATTGTTTCTAGATTTTTTGATGATGGCCATTCTGACTGGTGTGAGATGATATCTCATTGTAGTTTTGATTTGTATTTCTCTAATGATTAGTGATGTTGAGCATTCTTTCATGTGTTTGTTGGCAGTCTGTATATCTTCTTTGGAGAAATGTTTATTTAGGTCTTCTGCCCATTTTTGGATTGGGTTGATTGTTTTTTTGTTATTAAGCTGCATGAGCTGCTTATAAATTTTGGAGATTAATCCTTTGTCAGTTGCTTCATTTGCAAATATTTTCTCCCATCCTGAGGGTTGTCTTTTGGTCTTGTTTATGGTTTCCTTTGCTGCGCAAAAGCTTTTAAGTTTCATTAGGTCCCATTTGTTTATTTTCGTTTTTATTTCCATTTCTCTAGGAGGTGGGTCAAAAAGGACCTTGCTGTGATTTATGTCATAGAGTGTCCTGCCTATGTTTTCCTCTAAGAGTTTGATAGTTTCTGGCCTTACGTTTAGGTCTTTAATCCATTTTGAGCTTATTTTTGTGTATGGTGTTAGCGAGTGATCTAATCTCATAGTTTTACATGTAGCTGTCCAGTTTTCCCAGCACCACTTATTGAAGAGGCTGTCCTTTCTCCACTGTACATTCCTGCCTCATTTATCAAAGATAAGGTGACCATATGTGCGTGGATTTATCTCTGGGCTTTCTATCCTGTTCCATTGATCTATCTTTCTGTTTTTGTGCCAGTACCATACTGTCTTGATTACTGTAGCTTTGTAGTATAGTCTGAAGTCAGGGAGCCTGATTCCTCCAGCTCCGTTTTTCGTTCTCAAGATTGCTTTGGCTATTCGGGGTCTTTTGTGTTTCCATACAAATTGTGAAATTTTTTGTTCTAGTTCTGTGAAAAATGCCAGTGGTAGTTTGATAGGGATTGCATTCAATCTGTAGATTGCTTTGGGTAGTAGAGTCATGTTCACAATGTTGATTCTTCCAATCCAAGAACATGGTATCTCTCCATGTATTTGTATCATCTTTAATTTCTTTCATCAGTGTCTTATAATTTTCTGCATACAGGTCTTTTGTCTCCTTAGGTAGGTTTATTCCTAGATATTTTATTCTTTTTGTTGCAGTGGTAAATGGGAGTGTTTTCTTGATTTCACTTTCAGATGTTTCATCATTAGTGTATAGAATGCCAGAGATTTCTGTGCATTAATTTTGTATCCTGCTACTTTATCAAATTCATTGATTAGCTCTAGTAGTTTTCTGGTAACATCTTTAGGATTCTCTATGTATAGTATCATGTCATCTGCAAACAGTGACAGCTTTACTTCTTCTTTTCCGATTTGGATTCCTTTTATTTCCTTTTCTTCTCTGATTGCTGTGGCTAAAACTTCCAAAACTATGTTGAATACGAGTGGTGAGAGTGGGCAACCTTGTCTTGTTCCTGATCTTAGTGGAAATGCTTTCAGTTTTTCACCATTGAGGACGATGTTGGCTGTGGGTTTGTCATATATGGCCTTTATTATGTTGAGGAACGTTCCCTCTATGACTACTTTCTGCAGGGTTTTTATCATAAATGGGTGTTGAATTTTGTCAAAAGCTTTCTCTGCATCTATTGAGATGATCATATGGTTTTTCTCCTTCAATTTGTTAATATGGTGTATCACGTTGATTGATTTGCGTATATTGAAGAATCCTTGCATTCCTGGAATAAACCCCACTTGATCATGGTGTATGATCCGTTTAATGTGCTGTTGGATTCTGTTTGCTAGTATTTTGTTGAGGATTTTTGCATCTATGTTCATCAGTGATATTGGCCTGTAGTTTTCTTTCTTTGTGACATCCTTGTCTGGTTTTGGTATCAGGGTGATGGTGGCCTCGTAGAATGAGTTGGGGAATGTTCCTCCCTCTGCTATATTTTGGAAGAGTTTGAGAAGGATAGGTGATAGCTCTTCTCTAAATGTTTGATAGAATTCGCCTGTGAAGCCATCTGGTCCTGGGCTTTTGTTTGTTGGAAGATTTTAATCACAGTTTGATTTCAGTGCTTGAATTGGTCTGTTCCTATTTTCCATTTCTTCCTGATTCAGTCTTGGCAGGTTGTGCCTTTCTAAGAATTTGTCCATTTCTTCCAGGTTGTCCATTTTATTGGCATAAAGTTGCTTGTAGTAATCTCTCATGATCTTTTGTATTTCTGCAGTGTCAGTTGTTACTTCTCCTTTTTCATTTCTAATTCTATTGATTTGAGTCTTCTCCCTTTTTTTCTTGATGAGTCTGGCTAATGGTTTATCAATTTTGTTTATCCTTTCAAAGAACCAGCTTTTAGTTTTATTGATCTTTGCTATCGTTTCCTTCATTTCTTTTTCATTTATTTCTGATCTGATATTTATGATTTCTTTCCTTCTGCTAACTTTGGGGTTTTTTGGTTCTTCTTTCTCTAATTGCTTTAGGTGCAAGGTTAGGTTGTTTATTCGAGATGTTTCCTGCTTCTTAAGGTGGGCTTGTATAGCTATAAACTTCCCTCTTAGAACTGCTTTTGCTCCATCCCATAGGTTTTGGGTCGTTGTGTTTTCATTGTCATTTGTTTCTAGGTATTTTTTGATTTCCTCTTTGATTTCTTCAGTGATCAATTCGTTATTAAGTAGTGTATTGTTTAGCCTCCATGTGTTTGTATTTTTTACAGATCTTTTCCTGTAATTGATATCTAGTCTCATAGCGTTGTGGTCGGAAAAGATACTTGATAGAATTTCAATTTTCTTAAATTTACCAAGGCTTGATTTGTGACCCAAGATATGATCTATCCTGGAGAATGTTCCATGAGCACTTGAGAAAAATGTGTATTCTGTTGTTTTTGGATGGAATGTCCTATAAATATCAATTAAGTCCATCTTGTTTAATGTATCTTTTAAAGCTTGTGTTTCCTTATTTATTTTCATTTTGGATGATCTGTCCATTGGTGAAAGTGGGGTTTTAAAGTCCCCTACTATGAATGTGTTACTGTCGATTTCCCCTTTTATGGCTGTTAGTATTTGCCTTATGTATTGAGGTGCTCCTATGTTGGGTGCATAAATATTTACAATTGTTATATCTTCTTCTTGGATCGATCCCTTGATCATTATGTAGTGTCCTTCTTTGTCTCTTCTAATAGTCTTTGTTTTTAAAGTCTATTTTGTCTGATATGAGAATTGGTACTCCAGCTTTCTTTTGGTTTCCATTTGCATGAAATACCTTTTTCCATCCCCTTACTTTCAGTCTGTATGTGTCTCTAGGTCTGAAGTGGGTCTCTAGTAGACAGCAAATATATGCGTCTTGTTTTTGTATCCATTCAGCCAATCTGTGTCTTTTGGTGGGAGCATTTAGTCCATTTACATTTAAGGTCATTATCGATATGTGTGTTCCCATTCCCATTTTCTTAATTGTTTTGGGTTCGTTATTGTAGGTCTTTTCCTTCTTTTGTGTTTCTTGCCTAGAGAAGTTCCTTTAGCAGTTGTTGTAGAGCTGGTTTGGTGGTGCTGAACTCTCTCAGCTTTTGCTTGTCTGTAAAGGTTTTAATTTCTCCATCAAATCTGAATGAGATCCTTGCTGGGTAGAGTAATCTTGGTTGCAGGTTTTTCTCCTTCAACACTTTCAATATGTCCTGCCACTCCCTTCTGGCTTGCAGAGTTTCTGCTGAAAGATCAGCTGTTAACCTTATGGGGATTCCCTTGTGTGTTACTTGTTGTTTTTCCCTTGCTGCTTTTAATATGTTTTCTTTGTATTTAATTTTTGACAGTTTGATTAATATGTGTCTTGGCGTATTTCTCCTTGGATTTATCCTGTATGGGACTCGCTGTGCTTCCTGGACTTGATTAACTATTTCCTTTCCCATATTAGGGAAGTTTTCAACTATAATCTCTTCAAATATTTTCTCAGTCCCTTTCTTTTTCTCTTCTTCTTCTGGAACAACTATAATTAGAATGTTGGTGCGTTTAATGTTGTCCCAGAGGTCTCTGAGACTGTCCTCAGTTCTTTTCATTCTTTTTTCTTTATTCTGCTCTGCAGTAGTTATCTCCACTATTCTATCTTCCAGGTCACTTATCCGTTCTTCTGCCTCAGTTATTCTGCTATTGATCCCATCTAGAGTATTTTTCATTTCATTTATTGTGTTGTTCATCATTGCTTGTATCATCTTTAGTTCTTCTAAGTCCTTATTAAATGTTTCTTGCATTTTGTCTATTCTATTTCCAAGATTTTGGATCATGTTTACTATCATTATTCTGAATTCTTTTTCAGGTAGACTGCCTATTTCCTCTACATTTGTTAGGTCTGGTGGGTTTTTATCTTGCTCCTTCATCTGCTGTGTGTTTCTCTGTCTTCTCATTTTGCTTATCTTACTGTGTTTGGGGTCTCCTTTTTGCAGGCTGAAGGTTCGTAGTTCCTGTTGTTTTTTTGTGTCTGTCCCCAGTGGCTAAGGTTGGTTCAGTGGGTTGTGTAGGCTTCCTGGTGGAGGGGACTAGTGCTTGTGTTCTGGTGGATGAGGCTGGATCTTGTCTTTCTGGTGGGCGGGT
>NW_020839754.1:0-4909 GCF_003676395.1 Aethalodelphis obliquidens | reverse complement strand
TTCTGAGATGCAGACCAAATATTGGTCACTTGTTGATTTGACCAGGGAATTTCAATAAATGTACGTTGAGAAAAAAATTTCTGGCGGGCAGGTCAGAAATAAAAAAAATAATGGAAAGAAAAAAATACAGACCAGATATTCAAAACCTTGTTGAATTAGGAAACTCAACACTTGTAATCCCTAAAGAGTAAGATATGAGATTAGAGGTGGTTTTGAACTTGAAGTCCAATTTCAGTTGACTGTAACAAGAGAGAAAAGAGACAGAAGTTGTAGTCTATTTGTAGTTTTTTAAGGAACCTCCATACTGTTCTCCATAGTGGCTGAACCAATTCACATTCCCACCAGCAGTGCAAGAGGGTTCCCTTTTCTCCACACCCTCTCCAGCATTTATTGTTTCTAGATTTTTTGATGATGGCCATTCTGACTGGTGTGAGATGATATCTCATTGTAGTTTTGATTTGCATTTCTTTAATGATTAATGATGTTGAGCATTCTTTCATGTGTTTGTTGGCAGTCTGTATATCTTCTTTGGAGAAATGTCTATTTAGGTCTTCTGCCCATTTTTGGATTGGGTTGTTTGTTTTTTTGTTATTGAGCTGCATGAGCTGCTTGTAAATTTTGGAGATTAATCCTTTGTCGGTAGCTTCATTTGCAAATATTTTCTCCCATTCTGAGGGTTGTCTTTTGGTCTTGTTTGTGGTTTCCCTTGCTGTGCAAAAGCTTTGAAGTTATGGGGAGGGAGAAGGGTGAGCAGTGACGGGGCGAGGGAGAGTCATGGACATGTACACACTAACAAACGTAGTAAGATAGATAGCTAGTGGGAAGCAGCCGCATGGCACAGGGATATTGGCTCGGTGCTTTGTGACAGCGTGGAGGGGTGGGATGGGGGGGGTGGGAAGGAGGGAGACGCAAGAGGGAAGAGATATGGGAACATATGTATATGTATAACTGATTCACTTTGTTATAAAGCAGAAACTAACACACCATTGTAAAGCAATTATACCCCAATAAAGATGTTAAAAAAAAAAATGACAACACAAAAAAAAAAAAAAAAAAAAAGAAGTTGTAGTCTATCCACCTGTGTGTCAGGGAGCCTCATGGTAGTTGAATTATGTTCAGGGATCAAGGCAGAAATTTAATCAGGCCAGAAAATTACTTCCAGAAAAGGACCTGAGTGAGGTCCCTGGGACAGAGAAATGATTGGAAGAATGAATTATGTCGGGTGTCTAATAAGTTTTTGAGGGAATTGACAACTAAATAAAGTATGTGCCAAAACAAAAAAGACTGATTTTTCAAGAATTGTAACGACTTTCCAGCCCTCCTTTCCCCACTTTCCACACTACCTACTTCAGATGTGGTCAGTACAGGTGACTAGAAGGGATTATCCACTGTAGGTGGATACAAGGCCCGCAGAGAAGAATTGTTAAGGGAATCTCTCTCAGAGAATAATATCAGAGTCTAAGAGAGGCAAGGAGGAGGAGGAACACAAAGATTCTCAAACTTTGCTACTGTTTCGTAGGATGGTTCTTCTTTCATCTTTTCCATCTGGTCTTTCTGAAGTATAATGAACAAATTAAATTGGACATATTAACAGTGCATAATGGGATGATTTGACATATGTGTACTTTGTGCAGTGATTATCACCATCGGTCAATTAACACATTAATCACTTCAACATTAACCATTTAAATACGTGTATGTCTGTGTATTTGTGTTTGTGTGTGTGTGTGTGTGTGTGTGTGTGTGTGTTTTTGTGATGAGAATGCCTAAGGTCTATTTTCTGAGCAAGTTTCAACTACACGACCGAGTGTTATTAACTAGACTCACCATGATGTTCCATAGACTCCTAGAGCTTCTTCATCGTATGATGCAGTCTTGTACCCATTGCTCAACATCTCCTCTTTTGCCAAATCCCTCAGCCCCTGCTGAGCACCATTCTAGTCTCTGTTTCTGTGACATCTATGAGTTTGGAAACAGATTCCAAAATAAACAATGGCTCGAAGAAGAAATAACAAATAAATAGAAAATACGATGGGATGAATGAAAAGGCAAATAAAGCATAGAAGACCTTTAGGGAAAAATGTAATGCAGTGCATAGAGAGCAACTTATGGCTGGAAACATCTATGTTGCAAAAGATAAAAGATCTCAGATCAGTACCCTGAAAGACATGTATGCATGTCTGTGGGTTTATGAAAATAGAAGACTCCTAACACTAAATAGGACAAAATAGAAGCACTGATTTTTCTTAGCAGTTTATTAGATGTGAACATTTTTGAACAACTTTATGTTTTCCCAATTATATATTATATACTGTAATTTAATTTTTATAGCCATTTATTATAATATTTAAATGGTTTATAGTAGTGAAGATGTGGCTGAGCTTGAGGGAAACGTTAGGTCTTGTTCTTCTGGCACATGCTTATCTGGTGACTCTTCTCAAGTCTCAAGTGCCTCCTCTTTCTCTTCCTCTCCTCTTCATTCTCCTCTTCTTCCTCCTTTTCTATTATAAAATGACATTCCTAAGAAGCTTCCTGATTAATTGCCCAAGACACGTTACTAGGCCAGTTCTTCCTTCAGACTGCAGGTAGAATATGAAAGATAGGAAAGGATTATTACTAAATGCATGGGCAACATGTCAGAGTACCAACTTGGACAGTTATGTTGTATATATGGGGCAGTGAAGGTAATATGGCAGGTTGAGGGTTCTGGAGGGTTGAAAAGGAAGATCGAGAATAAACAGTGAAAACCTTTTCATATTACTGTCTTCAAAGCCATAAAACATGTTTGGAAAGAGCAGAAGAAAGCAAGTATTTCAGGTGAGCCCTAAGTCCATATTTCATCTAGATTTCAGACCTTAGTGCTCTGATATTCTCTCCACTCCCAACCCCACTCTCAATCACTTATATGTGATGCTGTGAGTCTTAAATGGTATCTTATATCTATTTTTGGTTTCACACAATTGAAACCTGATATCTACTTACGGAATACAAGGGATTTATTTCCTGATAAAGGAATTTTAAGCACACGACGGCACTCTAGGGAAGTGTTCATGTCAGGTGAGAGGGACACCCTGATTCCATGAAACGTGTGTTCTCACATTCCACAGTAATATAAAGTGAGAGTTGCAACTTTATTTCTAAACCAGACAGGACCCTTCACCAGCCACGGCCCATCACGAGAAGCTTCAGTGCCCAAGGGGGCAGCAGAGAAAAGAGTGGTGCTCAGGTCCAGGAGAGAAGAGAGGAACTGTAGAAGAACTCTTGACAGCTGAATCTCTGAAAAGGTAGAAATAAGGTATTTGGAGAACATGCTAGGGCACTGGTTCCTGAACTTCAGTTATTTTCTAAAAGTTCATTATATTTGTCATAATTCCACATCAGAGGTGTCATGTATTAATAGTATTTTTTACTTTAACTTCACTTTATAATAACTTTGAAATGTAATTGACCATACGTAATCTTGTACATGATAAGCCAGATGAAATATTCAAATTAAATATTGCAATGTATAAATATATATATATATATATATATATATATATATATATATATATATATATATATATATATATATAGAAAGAGAGAGAGAGAGAGAGAGAGAAATGTGTTACCGAAAGTGAGAGACAGTGTGAGAGAGAGAGAAAGAGAGAGAGAGAGAGAGAGATTGAGAGAGAGAGAGAGATTACAAAGTTTGGTAAACTCAAAATCTGCAGAGCTGAAAGCCTGCTGGAAGCCCATCCAACAGGGTAATCGTCTTTTACCTCGGTGACGGTCAGCCTTGTTCTATTGAGGAGGTCAGTGGATTGGAAGAGCAATTCCCAGCTTAGAGAAGGCAACCGCCTTTACTCAGGCCAGTGATGTAAATAATACTCTCTTGCAAAAGCATCCTTACAGAAACACCCAGAATAATGTTTGACCAGTTAACTGGGGACCATATGCCAGGGAAGCTGACCCATAAATTAACCACCAAACCTTCCTTCCAGCACACTGACAAATTCTATGAAGAAAGTAGAGCAGGAAATAGGCTTATTTGACATATGTTCCACAGTGAGCAAAATGGAAAATGTAAAACGTAGGTTAAAATTTTAACAAACTTATTATTAATCATTAAGAAGTTGTATATGAATGGCAATGAACTTCAGTGACTGCATTTTTAATAATGGGATATCAACTTTCTCTGTAATTTACCCCTAGACTTGATGTGAAACAAAACATGTATTTAAATAATTCGTAACTATTGAATACATATAAAATTAGTGACTTGAATGGCATTGCATATTAGATAGGGTTTTCCAAAAATTTCAAAGGAACAGGAAGCCAGAATATTTAAACACTCCTCTGAGCTTTCTTCAAAAGTTGAAGAAATCCAAAGAGGTCCTTTGGGAGAAGTTAGGTAAGAGCAGGTGGTATGTCACGTTTGGGAGGTATGAGTAAAAGGCTTGGTTTGTATTGTAAGTCTAGGTTCTGATCTGCCAGCTGATTGGAATTATGGTAGACGAAACTACGCTCCTAGTGAATTCCTTGTGGCCGGAAGTGAAACAGATTTACAAAGTTCATAAGAATGTGACTGCTGGATGTTCTTAATTTGAAGGAGCAAAGCAGTGAAAGGGGGTCCCTAGAGGTGACCACTTTACTAAACGTATTTAAGTATCACGGTGGGAAGTCATCGGAGATGATCCGCAACCTTCCCTCAGTCCATTTTAGAAGAGGAGAAGAGACTTCACTTAGCAAGCCATGGATCAAGAGGAAATGCATTATAAGAGGGGCTTGAGATAAAGAGAACGGTGTCACCAGGTAGCCAGGCCTTTCTCAAACCAGTATGTACAATAAAATGGCCACCAGTTCAAGTGCAAGTAGGCAGGCAGTTTTAGAAGTCAAGGAAGGTGAAAGATAGAAAAGGGTCATCTTC
>NW_020839753.1:0-4913 GCF_003676395.1 Aethalodelphis obliquidens | reverse complement strand
CAAATTATTTAGTAGATGTTTGTTGCACTAGGCACATGAGACTAACTCATCTTAGAATTATTCATGGAAGAGAGAATTAAGGGAGAAGTGATATGTTCAGCTTTCTTTCTCTTATTACTGATTCACCAATATTAATTACAAAGGGATGCAACAACCCCAGACTTTATGGTTGCAATATATGTCTAATCAGAAAGCCATATTTGCTGCCCTATAGTGTAGTATTTTGTCCAAGAATGGATTTGAGATCCCATGAAAATGCAACCTCAAAGAAAAGAACAAAGAAGACATTCAGAGGAATTGAAGAAGTAACAGAGACACACATAACCTTGCCCAATTCAGTCCACTCATTGTGCCACTTAAATATTTTATGACTTCCCATTTTATCTTAGTTCTATATTCTCCATTTATTCCTCATGTTAATAAATCATCCCTACTTTATAAATCAAGGAGAAGTATGAGTCTAATTAGTCAGTCTCCTCCAAAATATCAGCTAATTATTGGGTTGGCCAAGCAGTTCATTCATTTTTTTCCATAAGAGGGCTCTAGTAGTACTTAGTTGTCTTTAACTTCATTCAAAACAATTTTCTTAAATTGTATTGTGACAGTTGTCATATCAGTGTGCATTTAAAAAAACATCAGAATTGGTGAATTTTTGTGTAGCCATTTTAATACTGAAGATGGAAGAATAAAAGCAACATTTTCGGCATATTATACTTTATTATTTCAAGAAGGGTAAAAACACAACTGAATCGCAAAAAAAGATTTGTGCAGTATATGGAGAAGGTGCTGTGACTGATCAAAAGTGTTGAAAGTGGTTTGCGAAGTTTTGTGATGGAGATTTCTCGCTGGATAATGCTTCACGGTCGGTAGACCAGTTGAAGTTGGTAGCGATCAACTGGAGACATTAATTGAGAACAATCAACGTTATACCACGTAGGAGATAGCAGACATACTCAAAATATCCAAATCAAGCGTTGAAGATCATTTGCACCAGCTTGGTTATGTTAATCACTTTGATGTGTTTGGGTTCCACGTAAGTTAAGCAAAAAATCCCTTCTTGACCATATTTCCACATGCGATTCTCTATTGAAACATAACAAAAAGTTCCGTTTTTAAAACAAATTGTGATGGGTGATGAAAAGTGGATACTGTACAATAATGTGGAATGGAGGAGATCGTGGGGCAAGTGAAATGAACCACCACCAACCACACCAAAGGCTGGTCTTCATCCAAAGAAGGTGACATTGTGTATATGGTGAGATTAGAACGGGGTCCTCTATTATGAGCTCCTTCTGGAAAACCAAATGATTCATTCCAACAAGTACTGCTCCCATTTAGACCAACTGAAAGAGGCACTCGATGAAAAGCACCCGGAATTAGTCAACAGAAAACGCATAATCTTCCATCAGGATAATGCAAGACCATGTGTTTCTTTGATGACCAGGCAAAAACTGTCACAGCTTGGCTGGGAAGTTCTGATTCATCAGCTGTATTCACCAGATACTGCACCTTCGGAGTTCCATTTATTTTGGTCTTAACAAAATTATCTTAATGGAAGACTGTAAAAGGCACTTGGAATAGTTCTTTGCTCAAAAAATAAAAAGTTTGGGGAAGATGGAATTATGAATTTGCCTGAAAAATGGCAGAAGGTAGTGAAACAAAAGGGTGAATATGTTGTTCAATAAAGTTCTTGGTGAAAATGAAGAATGTGTCTTTTATTATTACTTAAAAACCAAAGGAACTTTTTGGCCAACCCAATATCATTGCTTAGAAGTAAAAGAGGCTCATCATTAGCTATCACTTTGGCTAGTCTGGCTTATTTGTTTAGAAGAGGGACCAAGGTTGTCATTCCCAAGGAGTCTGATCTGTTAAATGCTATGTCCTTATTAGGCAGTTGTTTTAGTTGTACCTTGATAGTCATTACCATGCATGACACTATGTTTCATGTCATATTATAGTTATATAATATATAGTTATAATTATAGTCATATGTTTTGGATTGATTTTCCTAGCCAATATAATAATTCCTATTTGGCCTATAAGACCAGTGACATGAAATTAAAGTCCCTAATTGGTAATACAATTTCCAATTTAGTAGAAGATCCTGTTGTATTCCTCTAGCAGAAATGTTTCCCATTTCTGATTTGAAGGAACCAGAAATTCTAACCCAGAAGAATATAATATTGGGGGGACAGAATCAAAGTTTATAAATGAATCTCTGGGTATTATTTTAAGGGAGATAATTTCTACTCTTCACACATTCCCTTGGCTCCCAGAGGTGTGTATTATAGCTTTAGCAAGCAATTTTATACATTGGATTTTGGTTCAAGGTGTATACCAGATCAAAGAGGACAGTGCCAGAGCCTGTGCCTTGGATGAGGTTTCACCACTGTGTTCCAATATTCTATCAGGCTGACTGTTTCCAAGAGATAGGGTTCAATGCTATGCATTGGTTCCAGGCAATATTTGTGTGATACCACGTTGATACAATGGGTGTTTGAAGGCAACAGACTCTGATGCTGGTATGGATACTGTGAACAGGGAGGGTAAACCCTCATCTGGAGTATATGTCAAGCCCAGTAAAGACAAATTACTGCTTCCTCCAAGTTGGAAATAGTCCAATATAAATGACAGCCTTCAGGTGGCCAAAATAATAGTGCTATTTTGAGGCCCAATATCTGTCTCTGCTATCATTTTAAACATTCAGCAATGGCAGTAACTGAATCAGCCTCACTGAGAGAAATTCCATGTTATTGGACATATGAATATCTTCCACCTCTGCCACCATGATCCCTCTGTTCATGGGATTTGGGGACGCTCAGTAGAGAAGTTGTCTGACATGCAAAATATGGGTGATCCTGACACATGATACTGTAGAAGATGGTGATTTCTGGCAGGTATTATTGTGACATGAAAAATCCTCATAGTTCATGTCCCTCCCATAAGCCCATCATGCATTTCTTCCCTGAAACTTGTTTTTAGTGGTCCTGTCTTGTTTAGCTCAGGTACTGATGAAATGACCCTGAAAGTATCCACAGTCCAGAAATTCATGTATGTAAAAACCCCAGACTACCTCTAATCCACAGGAAGTGGATAGAAAGGTATACTCCTCACTGTGAAGATTTTCCTTCACTATTATATCTTCGAGGCATCCTTAAATGTGGCTCTTATGTGTCTCCACTATTCATCTGATTACTGCCAATATATTGTGGAAACCCATCTGTGAATCAGTCCCAAGTCCCTTCTTTTTTATCAGTCGGCCGTAGGAAGGTTTTCATAAAGCCGCAGATTTGGATTAAGGATGAGCAACAATGCAGCAGAGGTAGTTGTCATGGGACTCTGTTCATGTAATTTACTTGTGCTTTCTAGACCTGATTAAGTCTGGTTTAACTAAAGGATGGCTGCAGGACACACATGACTTATTAACATGGTTGATGAGATAAAACATAGCTCATGGTGAGCATTAAAATATCAATTAATTTGTGGTCCTGGTTAGGAAATCTTTCACTTCTAGGATGTGGTAGCATCCCAGGTGCTATAAACAAATAAGGAGTAGTTCTATGACAAAGAATGCATATTCTTTCCCCCAAACCTTAGAAATTACTGCTACTCTCATATTAGGGCTTGATATATATCATCTAGCATCCTTACTTTTCTTGGTATATCACTGAATATGCTACAGTGTACAACACAAGAAAAAGAAAAAGTTTACCATAGCCTGGAAATGTGGCTTTTTTCCCTCTGGAACTTACTTTAATTTAGCAAACTTTCAGGTAACCCAGTGAATAGGTTGGAACAGTTTTCCAAGTGTAGTCAGTGTTTTTCAAAATCTAGAGTTGTCAACCAAGACCTGGGTCTTTTACTTAATGGTTGGAGGTACAAGGATAAAGATCTTATCCATGTAAAAGGATAGTGAATATGTAATGAGAATATATATGTATCTTACATGGCATCTAGGGAACTTGACACTTCCAGCTCAACAGATCAGTTTAACTTGATGCAATCAATATAGCAAATTACTGGTATCTTCTATGGATTATTGAGGTCATAAATGCCCTACATACAGTATTATGTAGAAAGCAAGAGAGTTGACATAATACTTATATAAAACCATGAAGGTGGAACTATCGTCCTTGGTCCTTACCATATAAACACACACACATAGACACACACACACTTAATGGAGATTGAAAATTTACATATTTATTGTTTTCCAAACCAATAGATGCACACCTAAATCTCCAATGGTAATGTCTATGACAAGCTTTTCTAGTCAGGGTATCACATGTAGACATGGCAGTTTCAATTCAAAATCAGGCTGCCACCTGTTAAATATACAGGAGTCCATGTTTATGTGCCACGATCCATCACTGTTGTGCTGAAGCCATGTAAGAAAATTAAATGGGGATATCCAGGAATCACGACTACTACATTTTTCGTATCTTTGACAGTAATACACATCTCTTCAATAATTCCAGAAATGCAGTATTGCTGTTGATTTCAAGCTTGTTGGAATGGGAGACAAGTTCAGTTTAGTTTCGTTTGGCTTTCCTACACAAATTTGAAAAGCAAGACAAGGAGTGTTCTATCACTAACTGTGTTTTCCCCACTTATATATCAGGAACGGGATAAATATCCACAAATTTCATTATGAACCAGTGAGCACACTGTGAGTTGGGCTTGGCTCAGAACTCAGTTTATCACCTGACCTCCATATCTCTCATGCTAACAACTTGAGAGGGTATCATTTCTGTTTAATAGATGTTATTGATACCTCAGACCACTTATCTAGATGTTTTTGAAGTGTCTGAATGTTACTCCAGGTCAGTGTCAGATTCAATAATTCAGTTGCTGATTCAAGACTCTTATAAGATACACATATGCATGTGCACGTGCACACACACACACACACA